>NC_057810.1:139113664-139323678 GCF_018294505.1 Triticum aestivum | reverse complement strand
TATAGGGACCCCAGGGGGGCGCCGTCCCTAGGAGATGGGATCTCCTAGGGGGGCGGAGGCCAAGGGGGGAAACTTGTCCCCCAAGGCAAGTGGAGGCGCCCCCCTAGGATTCCAACCCTAGGCGCAGAGGGGGGGCCAGGGGGCACACCAGCCCACCAGGGGCTGGTTCCCCTCCCACTTCAGCCCATGGGGCCCTCCGGGATAGGTGGCCCCACCCGGTGGACCCCCGGGACCCTGCCGGTGGTCCCGGTACAATACCGGTGAACCCCGAAACTTTCCCGATGGCCGAAACTCGACTTCCCTTATATAATTCTTTACCTCCGGACCATTTCAGAACTCCTCGTGACGTCCGGGATCTCATACGGGACTCCGAATAACTTTCGGTTTGCTGCATACTCATATCTCTACAACCCTAGCATCACCGAACCTTAAGTGTGTAGACCCTACGGGTTCGGGAGACACGTAGACATGACTGAGACCGCTCTCTGGTCAATAACCAATAGCGGGATCTGGATACCCATGTTGGCTCCCACATGCTCCTCGATGATCTCATCGGATGAACCACGATGTCGAGGTTTCAAGCAACCCCGTATACAATTCCCTTTGTCAATCGGTATTTTACTTGCCCGAGATTCGATCGTCGGTATCCCAATACCTTGTTCAATCTCGTTACTGGCAAGTTACTTTACTCGTACCGTAATGCATGATCCCGTGACCAAACACTTGGTCACTTTGAGCTCATTATGATGATGCATTACCGAGTGGGACCAGTGATACCTCTCCATCATATGGAGTGACAAATCCCAGTCTCGATCCGTGTCAACCCAACAGACACTTTCGGAGATACCCATAGTATACCTTTATAGTCACCCAGTTACGTTGTGATGTTTGGTACACCCAATGCACTCCTACGGTATCCGGGAGTTACACGATCTCATGGTCTAAGTAAAAGATACTTGACATTGGAAAAGCTCTAGCAAAATGAACTACACGATCTTGTGCTATGCTTAGGATTGGGTCTTGTCCATCACATCATTCTCCTAATGATGTGATCCAATTATCAAAGACATCCAATGTCCATAGTCAGGAAACCATGACTATTAGTTGATCAACGAGCGAGTCAACTAGAGGCTCACTAGGGAGATGTTGTGGTCTATGTATTCACACGTGTATTACGATTTCCAGATAATACAATTATAGCGTGAATAAAAGACAATTATCATGAACAAGGAAATATAATAATAATCCTTTTATTATTGCCTCTAGGGCATATTTCCAACAGTCTCCCACTTGCACTAGAGTCAATAATCTAGTTACATTGTGATGAATCGAACACCCATAGAGTTCTGGTGTTGATCATGTTTTGCTCGCGGAAGAGGTTTAGTCAACGGATCTGCGACATTCAGATCCGTGTGTACTTTGCAAATATCTATGTCTCCATCTTGAACATTTTCACGGATGGAGTTGAAACGACGCTTGATGTGCCTGGTCTTCTTGTGAAACCTGGGCTCCTTGGCAAGGGCAATAGCTCCAGTGTTGTCACAGAAGATAGTGATTGGCCCCGACGCATTGGGTATGACTCCTAGGTCGGTGATGAACTCCTTCATCCATATTGCTTCATGCGCTGCCTCCGAGGCTGCCATGTATTCCGCTTCACATGTAGATCCCGCCACGACGCTCTGCTTGCAACTGCACCAGCTTACTGCTCCATGATTCAACATATACACGTATCCGGTTTGTGACTTAGAGTCATCCAGATCTGTGTCGAAGCTAGCGTCGACATAACCCTTTACGACGAGCTCTTCGTCACCTCCATAAACGAGAAACATGTCCTTTGTCCTTTTCAGGTATTTAAGGATATTCTTGACCGATGTCCAGTGTTCCTTGCCGGGATTACTTTGGTACCTTCCTACCAAACTTACGGCAAGGTTTAGATCAGGTCTGGTACACAGCATGGCATACATAATAGATCCTATGGCTGAGGCATAGGGGATGACACTCATCTCTTCTTTATCTTCTGTCGTGGTCGGGCATTGAGCCGAGCTCAATCTCACACCTTGCAATACAGGCAAGAACCCTTTCTTGGACTGATCCATATTGAACTTCTTCAATATCTTATCAAGGTATGTGCTTTGTGAAAGACCTATGAGGCGTCTTGATCTATCCCTATAGATCTTGATGCCTAATATGTAAGCAGCTTCTCCAAGGTCCTTCATTGAAAAACACTTATTCAAGTAGGCCTTAATGCTGTCCAAAAGTTCTATATCATTTCCCATCAAAAGTATGTCATCTACATATAATATGAGAAATGCTACAGAGCTCGCACTCACTTTCTTGTAAACGCACGCTTCTCCATAAGTCTGCATAAACCCAAACGCTTTGATCATCTCATCAAAGCGAATGTTCCAACTCCGAGATGCTTGCACCAGCCCATAAATGGATCGCTGGAGCTTGCATACCTTGTTAGCATTCTTAGGATCGACAAAACCTTCTGGCTGCATCATATACAGTTCTGCCTTAAGATAGCCGTTAAGGAATGCCGTTTTGACGTCCATCTGCCATATCTCATAATCATAGTATGCGGCAATTTCTCACATGATTCGGACGGACTTCAGCTTTGCTACGGGAGAGAAAGTCTCATCATAGTCAACCCCTTGAACTTGCCGATAACCCTTAGCGACAAGTCAAGCTTTATAGATGGTAACATTACCATCCGCGTCCGTCTTCTTCTTAAAGATCCATTTGTTTTCTATCGCTCGCCGATCATCGGGCAAGTCTGTCAAAGTTCATACTTTGTTTTCATACATGGATTCTATCTCGGATTGCATGGCTTCAAGCCATTTGTTGGAATCTGGGCCCGCCATCGCTTCTTCATAGTTCGAAGGTTCACCATTGTCTAACAACATGATTTCCAGGACAGGGTTGCCATACCACTCTGGTGTGGAACGTGTCCTTCTGGACCTATGAAGTTCAGTAGAAACTTGATCCGAAGTACCTTGATCATCATCATTAATTTCCTCTCTAGTCGGTGTAGGCACCACAGGAACATTTTCCTGAGCTGCACTACTTTCCGGTTCAAGAGGTAGTACTTCATCGAGTTCTACTATCCTCCCACTTACTCCTTTCGAGAGAAACTCTTTTTCCAGAAAGGATCCGTTCTTGGCAACAAAGATCTTGCCTTCGGATCTAAGGTAGAAGGTATACCCAATGCTTTCCTTAGGGTATCCTATGAAGACGCATTTTTCCGACTTGGGTTCGAGCTTTTCAGGTTCAAGTTTCTTGACATAAGCATCGCATCCCCAAACTTTTAGAAACGACAGCTTAGGTTTCTTTCCAAACCATAATTCATACGGTGTCGTCTCAACGGATTTCAACGGAGCCCTATTTAAAGTGAATGTAGCTGTCTCTAGAGCGTATCCCCAAAATGATAGCGGTAAATCAGTAAGAGACATCATAGGTTGTACCATATCCAATAGAGTGCGATTACGACATTCGGACACACCGTTACGCTGAGGTGTTCCAGGCGGCGTGAGTTGTGAAACGATTCCACATTTCCTTAAGTGCGTACCAAATTCGTGACTTAAATATTCTCCTCCACGATCTGATCGTAAGAACTTTATTTTTGGTCATGTTGATTCTCTACTTCATTCTAAAATTCCTTGAACTTTTCAAAGGTCTCAGACTTGTGTTTCATCAAGTAGACATACCCATATCTACTTAAGTCATCAGTGAGAGTGAGAACATAACGATATCCTCTGCGAGCCTCAACGCTCATTGGACCACACACATCAGTATGTATGATTTCCAATAAGTTGGTTGCTCGCTCCATTGTTCCGGAGAACGGAGTCTTGGTCATTTAGCCCATGAGGCATGGTTCGCATGTGTCAAATGATTCATAACCGAGAGACTCTAAAAGTCCATCAGCATGGAGCTTCTTCATGCGTTTGACACCAATGTGACCAAGGCGGCAGTGCCACAAGTATGTGGGACTATCGTTATCAACTTTACATATTTTGGTATTCACACTATGAATATGAGTAATATTATGTTTGAGATTCATTAAGAATAAACCATTGACCATCGGGGCATGATCATAAAACATATCTCTCATATAAATAGAACAACCATTATTCTCGGATTTAAATGAGTAGCCATCTCGTATTAAACGAGATCCAGATACAATGTCATGCTCAAACTTGGCACTAAATAACAATTATTGAGGTTTAAAACTAATCCCATGGGTAAATGTAGAGGTAGCGTGCCGACGGCGATCACATCGACCTTGGAACCATTCCCGACGCGCATCGTCACCTTGTCCTTCGCCAGTCTCCGCTTATTCCGTAGCTCCTGCTGTGAGTTACAAATATGAGCAACGGCACCGGTATCAAATACCCAGGAGTTACTACGAGTACTGGTAAGGTACACATCAATTACATGTATATCACATATACCTTTAGTGTTGCCGGCCTTCTTGTCCGCTAAGTATTTGGGGCAGTTCCGCTTCTAGTGACCCTTCCCTTTGCAATAAAAGCACTCGGTCTCAGGCTTGGGTCCCTTCTTTGACTTCTTCCCGGCAGCTGGCTTACCGGGCGCGGCAACATCTTTGCCGTCCTTCTTAAAGTTCTTCTTACCCTTGCCCTTCTTGAACTTGGTGGTCTTATTGACCATCAACACTTGATGTTCTTTCTTGATTTCAACCTCTGCTGACTTCAGCATTGAAAATACTTCAGGAATGGTCTTCACCATCCCCTGCATATTGTAGTTCAACACAAAGCTCTTGTAGCGACTGAAGGATTATGTCAATGACCGCCTCGTCCAGGAGGTTAATGTCCAGCTGGTACAGGCGGTTGTGCAACCCAGACATTTTAAGTATGTGCTCACTGACAGAACTATTTTCCTCCATCTTACAACTATAGAACTTGTCGGAGACTCATATCTCTCGACCCGGGCGTGAGCATGAAAAAACATTTTCAGCTCCTCGAACATCTCATATGCTCCGTGTTGCTCAAAACGCTTTTGGAGCCCCGGTTCTAAGCTGTAAAGCATGCCGCACTGAACGAGGGAGTAATCATCAGCACGTGACTGCCAAGCGTTCATAACGTCTTGGTTCTCTGGGATGGGTGCTTCTCCTAGCGGTCCTTCTAGGACATATGCTTTCTTGGCAGCTATGAGGATGATCCTCAGGTTCCGGACCCAGTTCGTATAGTTGCTACCATCATCTTTCAGCTTGGTTTTCTCTAGGAACGCGTTGAAGTTCATGTTGACATGAGCATTGGCCATTTGATCTACAAGACATTTTTTGCAAAGATTTTAGACTAAGTTCATGATAATTAAGTTCATCTAATCAAATTATTTAATGAACTCCCACTCAGATTTGACATCCCTCTAGTCATCTAAGTGTTACATGATCCGAGTCGACTAGGCCGTGTCCGATCATCACGTGAGACGGACTAGTCATCATCGGTGAACATCTCCATGTTGATCGTATCTTCCATACGACTCATGTTCGACCTTTCGGTCTCTGTGTTCCGAGGCCATGTATATACATGCTAGGCTCGTCAAGTTAACCTAAGTCTTTTTGCATGTGTAAAATTGTCTTACACCCGTTGTATGTGAACGTAGGAATCTATCACACCCGATCATCACGTGGTGCTTCGAAACGACGAACTTTAGCAACGGCGCACAGTTAGGGGGAACACTTTGTTGAAATTATTATGAGGGATCATCTTATTTACTACCGTCGTTCTAAGTAAACAAGATGCATAAACATAATAAACATCACATGCAATTAAATAGTAGTGACATGATATGGCCAATATCATATAGCTCCTTTGATCTCCATCTTCAGGGCTCCATGATCATTTTCGTCACCGGCATGACACCATGATCTCCATCATCATGATCTCCATCATCGTGTCTCCATGAAGTTGCTCGCCAACTATTACTTCTACTACTATGGCTAACGGTTTAGCAATAAAGTAAAGTAATTACATGGCATTAAATCATTGACACGCAGGTCATACAATAATTAAGACAACTCCTATGGCTCCTGCCGGTTGTGATACTCATCGACATGCAAGTCGTGATTCCTATTACAATAACATGATCTCATACATCACAATATATCATTCATCATTCATCACAACTTTTGGCCATATCACATCACAAAGCAATTGCTGCAAAAACAAGTTAGACGTCCTCTAATTGTTGTTGCATCTTTTATGTGGCTGCAATAGGGTTCTAGCAAGAACGTTTTCTTACCTATGAATAGCCACAACGTGATTTGTCAACTTCTATTTACCCTTCATAAGGATCCTTTTCATCGAATCCGCTCCAACTAAAGTGGGAGAGACAGACACCCGCTAGCCACCTTATGCAACTAGTGCATGTCAGTCGGTGGAACCTGTCTCACGTAAGCGTACGTGTAAGGTCGGTCCGGGCCGCTTCATCCCACAATACCGCAGAAGCAATAAGACTAGTAGTGGCAAGAAAGTTGACAACATCTATGCCCACAACAGATTTGTGTTCTACTCGTGCAATAGAGAACTACGCATAGACCTAGCTCATGATGCCACTGTTGGGGAACGTTGTATAAAATAAAAAAATTCCTACGTTCACCAAGATCAATCTATGAGTTCATCTAGCAATGAGAGAGAGGAGTGCATCTACATACCCTTGTAGATCGCAAGCGGAAGCATTCAAGAGAACGGGGTTGAGGGAGTCGTACTCGTCGTGATCCAAATCACCGGAGATCCTAGCACCGAACGGACGGCACCTCCGCGTTCCACACACGTACGGTCAGCGTGACGTATCCTCCTTCTTGATCCAGCAAGGGGAAAGGAGAGGTTGATGAAGATCCAGCAGCACGACGGCGTGGTGGTGGATGCAGCAGGGATCCGGCAGGGCTTCGCCAAGCGTCTGCGGAAGGGAGAGGTGTAGCAAGGGGGGAAGGGAGGCGTCAGGTGTCAGGGTGCGGCTGCCCTCCCACCCCCCTCTTTATATAGGGACCCCAGGGGGGCGGCCCTAGGAGATGGGATCTCCTAGGGGGGGCGGCGTCCAAGGGGGGAAACTTGCCCCCCAAGGCAAGTGGAGGCGCCCCCTCCCCTAAGGTTCCCAACCCTAGGCGCAGAGGGGGGCCCAGGGGGGCGCACCAGCCCACCAGGGGCTGGTTCCCCTCCCACTTCAGCCCATGGGGCCCTCCGGGATAGGTGGCCCCACCCGGTGGACCCCCCGGGACCCTTCCGGTGGTCCCGGTACAATACCGGTGAACCCCGAAACTTTCCCGATGGCCGAAACTCGACTTCCCTTATATAATTCTTTGCCTCCGGACCATTCCGGAACTCCTCGTGACGTCCGGGATCTCATCCGGGACTCTGAACAACTTTCAGTTTGCTGCATACTCATATCTCTACAACCCTAGCGTCACCGAACCTTAAGTGTGTAGACCCTACGGGTTCGGGAGACACGTAGACATGACCGAGACCGCTCTCCGGTCAATAACCAACAGCGGTATCTGGATACCCATGTTGGCTCCCACATGCTCCTCGATGATCTCATCGGATGAACCACGATGTCGAGGTTTCAAACAACCCCGTAGACAATTCCCTTTGTCAATCGGTATTTTACTTGCCCGAGATTCGATCGTCAGTATCCCAATACCTTGTTCAATCTCGTTACCGGCAAGTCACTTACTCGTATCGTAATGCATGATCCCATGACCAAACACTTGGTCACTTTGAGCTCATTATGATGATGCATTACCGAGTGGGCCCAGTGATACCTCTCCGTCATATGGAGTGACAAATCCCAGTCTCGATCCGTGTCAACCCAACAGACACTTTCAGAGATACCCATATTATACCTTTATAGTCACCCAGTTACGTTGTGACGTTTGGTACACCCAAAGCACTCCTACGGTATCCGGGAGTTACACGATCTCATGGTCTAAGGAAAAGATACTTGACATTGGAAAAGCTCTAGCAAAACGAACTACACGATCTTGTGCTATGCTTAGAATTGGGTCTTGTCCATCACATCATTCTCCTAATGATTTGATCCCGTTATCAAAGACATCCAATGTCCATAGTCAGGAAACCATGACTATCAGTTGATCAACGAGCTAGTCAACTAGAGGCACACTAGGGACATGTTGTGGTCTATGTATTCACATGTGTATTACGATTTCCGGATAATACAATTATATCATGAATAAAAGACAATTATCATGAACGAGGAAATATAATAATAATCCTTTTATTATTGCCTCTAGGGCATGTTTCCAACAGTATTTTATAAGAGTGTAGATGTAGAGTAGATACAAGTCGACAGGTGGGCACGATGGTAGTGAGATAATGTGATGCAACACTAGAGGTGCCACGTGGAGCGTTTAACTAGTCAACTAGTCATGTCATGAGCAAATACAAAGTTGTACAGTGAGCCCGTGATTGTATAATAACCACTAAACATAAACGGTGACCGTAATGAGTGGATTATGAAGACCAATGTATGTACGTGCTTTCGCTTCAAATACAATGATCGTCATTGTATATATCGCGAGAGAAAGATGAAACGCGCGTGAATTTTCTGGGGGCTTACTTTTAGAGGACCTGGAGATAGTTTTGTGTGCATACATGAAAGGGCCGTACAGCGGGGGTATGCGATGGAGAGAGAGATGCTCTTCGATTCTCTTTATTATGACTAACTTTGTATATAGTATAAAAATATACAAATTCACAGTGCGGAATAAATATCATTGTGGGCACCATGCAATGCAAATTAGCGTTCGTACTCCTCCATATAACTTTGTAATGTTGTATATATGTAGAAACTCTAAAATAATTTTTTGGCCACACTTTATTCAAAAGGAATGTTGTATGCGAAATAAACGTGAAGAGAGGGCTTTTTAGATCAATGGGGTACGTGATGTAACATGTGTGAATGTGTAGTTGATGCATTTGGCGGGGCCTAGAGAGGTATGTGTGTGTATTACGTATTCGAGAGAGGCATGGATAGAGGGGCCGACCGGGGGGGCGTGGGAGAGATAGCACGAGAAATGAGAGTGGTCTAGAGAGAGAGAGACGAATACGATGTCACGACAAGAGATTCCATTCCCTTGAGTGTGTATATGCAAGGGGGGAGGGAATAGAGGCACCAGGAGAAATTTTCTGTGTGTGTGGTGTTTGTGTTGGTATGTGTGGGTGTGAGAATATAATGAGACGTGGGGGCAGAGGGTGTGTCACCGCGTGAGGTCCGGTGGGTCGAGGTGAGGCCCTTCGTTCAGTTCCGTCCTGCGCCACATTGGTCGGCCCATGACACATTTAGGAAGAGCCATGAATGACTAGTCGTACAAGACAAAGATAGCAGAATTGTGAAAGACTCTGTGTCCACTAACAAAGCCGGCTAGGATTTGTAACCCTAGGTTCTTGGACTAAGGTAACCCCTTTATCTCTGATATTACAATTCATCCAACCTAACTTTAAGGGGCATCCTACAGAATGCTCTGCTAGAATCATACTCGTCGATTAGGAAGAGAGGTGTGAGAAAATGCGTGAGAGATAGGCGTAAAGATAATGTGCGTACATGAGACACGTAGGCAGGTCCATGTATATTTAAAGGGTCGATGAGTATTGTGCGTGTGTATGTTTGCGAGAGGAAGAGTGCTTGTGATAAAGGTTAGTGAAAACAGTTGTAAATGGTTACGAGAGGGAGGGAGGGTTATATCTAGAGCATGTGTGCAAGAAAGACACCTCGGGAGAGAGTGTGTGAGCATGTGTGAGAGACCACCGATGGAGAGTGAAACTACACGTAAAAGACTGCTCTACACATTGATTAAAGATATAAATTGTATCCAAATATTAGGATGGGATCATGATATTTGCAATTCGCGTAAGGAGCGGTCATTGATCCATCAGACATCTAGATTCTATCGAATTTGGGCATGTCTATGTTATTATTCGATACAATTGATCCACATAGTTAGTATTTTGAACTCCAGAAAATGCATCGCTTTAGCAATCGAATATAAACATGAGTATAGTTCATGTTGTGTGTGTAAAGCACATTATACATAGGAAAGTTACACAATGGACATTATAAATAGCTACCTATGAACTAGCATACATTTGAATTCAACTTAAGGTGGTTTAAAAAATTGAATTCAACATGAAGTCCATTCAATTATTTGAATTTGATATCATGGCATTTGTAAACCATACCTAAATTATGGGGGCACCAATCTTTGCTCTGATTTCGTACATAATAGCATATGTAGTCATGTACAAAATAGATTCAAATTTAGCTCCTCCATTCCAAAATAATCGTAGTTATAGGATTTTCAAGTGTCAAAATTTCAAAAAGAAGTGGATAATTTAATGAGGTTTTCAAACATACAAGGTCAAATATAACATTGTCTATTTAGGTCAATCCTCATAGTTCAAGAGTACTCTAAATGTGAATGCTTGTGTTTCAAAATTTTGAACAAAGCGGCAAAAGAGCCTCTACTCACCCGAAACCGCGTGAGACCAATGTTTGGTAGTACAAGGAAATTATTTTTCTAATAACTCCGACCCGTGAAACCTACCGGCCCGACGTCCAAAGGTCAAAACCATGGTAGGTTTGTAGCTTCATCTAGACGCCACGCAACTGCTTCCGAAAAACATTCATACACAATGGCCGCCTAAGCACACATGCACATGGCCGAAATCGCTCCCGCCCTCTATTTGGGACACCTGGATTTACCATCCTACCCCTGACCTGCAGTAGGTCCGATATTTAAGAGGGGGGCAAAGTTTGTACTTTCCCCAAATTTCAAACAAGCGCATCCCATCTTCTGTTCAAAAAAGCCAAAAACAAGCGCGTCCCAGACCGAAACATGGTTCCCCCCACCCATCCGATTCCCCATTCATACTCCGTGGGCGCCAAAACTACCTCTCCACCAGCCGCGAAACCCCGGCGTCCTCTGTCCGCCACCCCATCCCACCCATCAACCGCCGCCCTCCTCCATCACGCCGGAGCCGAGACGTCGTCGTCCACTGCAACCTCAACCACAACGCCCTCCTCGGCTAGTAGTTGAAGCCGAGGCCGAGCCATTTGTACCCGAGCCTATTCAACCACGCCGTCCTGCGCCTCACCGCTGTCGCTCCAACTTCGCCACCCTCCACCGCACCGGAGCTGTTCCTGCTACGCCGTCCTTCGCCGCCTCGGATCTGCTTCCCCTCCACCGACATACAGCCACGACAACACAGTCAACAATTTGGCCATGGGTTCGTCCAAGCCTGCACCCTCCAGAACATCAGTTTCCCCGGTAAAAAGAAGAAGATCGGCTCGACATGTGGAGGTGACCACACCGGCAACCGAAGAAGGTACTCCTCTTCCCTTATTCGTGCAAATCTTACATCTCTGCTTGCACGATATTCATCCCACAGAAGACACTAGTTGACCGCTTCTTCTTGATACTAGATGTTCCTAGTAACTCGCGATGCACAAGGTTTCTCCTCATATACTATTTCACCTTAGCTAGAGGTCCGTCGCCCCCCTGAATTTCAATTTCTAGCCAGTTGATTCCCAATTAACGGAAGCATTCCCTGGCGTAACAGACGCTAGTACAACTATTACGCTGGGGAAGCAGCGCCTTGGTGTTTATCTTAGGGGCGTGTGCAGCCAAGAGCTACTGGTGCCCGATCTGGAGGTCGGCCGGGATTAAAGGGATGGCTTGGGGGTGCTGCCAAGCACGGCGGTGGTGTGAGGTCGATGGGAGGGTGGGGCGGCGGAGGCAGGGGTCTGGGCCGGTGGTCGCTGGCGGTTCGAGAAAGATCGCCAATAGTGACTGGCGGGAGGTAGACGAAGGCCATCTGCCCGTTCCTTATAGATCGAACGGTTCATTAAAAGAATCGACTGACCTATTTATTTTCAGTCGACTGTTATCTTAGATATGACCACATGTGGTGGTGTGCTGGAGGAGTACCTGCATTTCGTGTGCTCATATATTACAAAATCATACGGAGTAGAATCTAATTTTGTTTGCCATGCAATGTTGTAGAGCTATCATATGTCTCATGTCATTTATTTTTCAGCCACCTACTATCTGCTACTTTTATAGTGCACTAGTTCTGCACACACTTCACCCATACTCTCACTATTGTGTTTTTATGCAAGGGTTTTTCAGAGTCTGCCGAAAGAGAAGCAAAAAAGAAAAGAGATAAGTCATGCCAGCTTTCTACGTGGCTAGTCACGGCACGTTACAGCGCTATAAAGGGTGCAACGTCAGTAGATGGAGACGGTAAACGTTGTGCTGGAGTTGATGACCTCGCTCGCAATGAACCACCATCCCAGGTGCTTGCTTTAACTTCGCAGTGTCCTATGTGGTTGCATGTTCCATATGGTGCCTGGCTTGTATTCGAAAGGCCGAAGTCAGTCTTTATTAAGATAAGGAAAGATATTTTTTACATGAACCACCATCCCGTGATCACCAGAAGACAAATAGCTAGTCAGGGCACTGGCCGAGCCAGTGACAAGCCCAGCAAAGACAGGCATCACCTAGAAGCCAACTAAAAAGCCACGATGGTGGCAAAGCAGCCCGCCTCCCACCAGGCTCTCAGGTCCTAGATGATCATGTTCACCACTCCAGACGGATGTCTAGCTTGTATTGCTTCCAATTTGGTCAAATTGCATCTGCTTAGCTTACACATTATACCTTTGAATATGACATGCCTTTCTGTTTTTGGTACATACTAGTACATCTGTGTATTAACCATGTTCTTACATCAAACTAATGTTCTTGTGTATCCCTCATCAATCACTTATGACGAGGAAGGCAGGCAAGGGGACTACTCCTCATTTAAAGAATGCAGCGTCAGCCTCCCAACATGATTCTCAAGAAATAGAAATGCTAGATGAAGATAGTGAACGCAACTCTGTAGTTAATTACAACATTTCCCCTACACTAGCATCGCAGGTGCTTGCTCTAACTTGGCAGCGTGATATATGGTTGCATGTTGCGTATGGTGTCTAGATTGTAATTCTTCCAATCTGGTTAAACTGCATGTGCTAGTCTGCTTAGCTTATACATTATACTTGTTAATGTGACATGCCTTCCTGTATTTAGTACATAGTACATTTGTCTATTAAGCATGTCCTTACATAAAACTATTGTTTTTTTTGGTATCCCGCATCAATCAATATGACGAGACACCTTTAGTATATGCAGTGCGATATTAGTTGCATCTTTCATATGATTTATAGCATGCGCTGCTTCTAATTTGTTGAAATTCCATTTATGATGGGACGCTTTTAACTTGGCAGAGTCATATTGGTTGCATCTTTCATGTGGTGTCTAGCTTGCATTGCTTCTTATTTGCCGGAATGGTTTCTGCTTAGTTTACACAAACAGTTGTGAACATGCCATGCCGTCCTGTTTTTCATACATATTCCATCCTGGTATCATGTGTTTGCCTTACATCAAAGTAGTGATTGTCAGTATCATGCATGAATGAGTTCTGAAGAGAGAATTTTATTGTTTTTTCTTGTCGGTTTTACTTGACAATTCAAAATCAATAAAGCGGAAGGAAGTTAACAAGGCAGGGATAAAGGTGCTCCTTCCGAACGGAGGGCCTCTATAGTTTCTACTCCTCCACACCCCCAAGATGATTTCCAAGACAACACATGCATAGACACTCAACAAAGCTGTGTTTATGATGAGCACGTCTCCCCTAGTGCAGCATCACTGGTGCTCCCTCTAACTTGGCACTGTTATATGTGGTTGCATGTTATGTGTGATGTCTAGCTTGTATTGCTTCTAATTTTGTTGAATTCCATCTGCTTACTTTACACATTATACTTGAATAAGACACGTGTTCCTATTTCTAGAACATATAATATCTGTCTATCACACCATGTTCTTACATCAAATTACTACTGTTGTGTAACCTGCAATAATCACTTATCATAAGACACGTTTGACTTCGGAGTGTGATATAGGTTACATCTCACATTCTTTTCTAGCTTGTACTACTAATTTGTTGAAATGGCACTTATGACGAGACAGTTTTAACTTGGTAGAGTGATAGTCGTTGCATCTTTCATATGGTGTCTAGCTTTCATTGCTTCTAATTTGTTGAAATGCGTTCTCCTTAGTTTACACATCATAAGTTGTGAATATGCAATGCTGTGAATATGCAATGGCACTAATGACGAGAGACCTCTAACATGGTAGTGTGATGTTGTTTGCATCTTGCATATGATTTATTTCTTGTACTGCTTCACATTTGTTTAAATGCCATTTATGATGAGACACTGTCAACTTGGCAGAGCGATATTTGTAGCATCTTTCATATGGTGTCTACCTTCCATTGCATTGCTTCTAATTTGGTGAAATGTCTTCTTCTTAGTTTACACATCATAGTTCTGGTTATCTCTTCCGTCCTGTTTTTCATACATATTACATCCTCCTATCATGTGGTTGTCTAACATCAAAGTTCAGTTCAGCAGCATCATGCATCAATTTGTTCTGAAGAACTAAATTGTTATTCATTTTTCTTGTCGGCTTGACTTAACATGGCACAGAGAAAGAGGAAGAAACACAAAATGGCAGGGAATGAGAAGCGGATGAATCCTGCAGATTCTGCTGGTACTGATGGTGCAATAGAAGGTGAAAGTCCAGTGGAAAATTCTACAAACACGGCATCCCATGCTACACGTGCTGCAAAAAAAGCCAAACAGAAACAAATAGCTGCCACCAAACAAGTAGAGACAACCCTAGTTCTTGCAACACCTACCACAGTACTACTAGTGGCACGACTTACTCGTGCGTCAACTGAGCTAGCAGCACGTTCCCAAGCTCCCTTGCCACCTGACACTACTTCCCAAGCACTCTTGACACAAGACGAGTTGGCAAAATTAGATGAACCTTGTGAGCTTCAACAGGAAGAAGGTAGTTGCTGGAGTCAAGTTACAATTGCATGCTTCTTTATATGTAGTCTCACAGTTTGATGTACACTAACACTTCCTATGTTCGTTGTTGGACTAGCACCTAGGCGCAAGAGGAAACAAACATCAGGGATAATGCTCGATAGGTTAACTAAATCTAGAGGAGGAAGAATGGAGATCCGTTTTGAGGCAGGTTTAAAAAGGCCACGTGATGCTACAGAGTCAGCCAAGTCAGTATCAGAGGCAGCGGTTGTCGTTAGGTGTCATGTACGTATCCTCCCAACATGGATTCAGTACATGAATGACAAAGAAGAAACCCAACTCAACACCTTCCTCGACCATTTATCTGTAAGTATGGTTATGTATGGAAACGAGTAATATCGTCTTGCTCTGTCCCATACTTTCTAGGTTGCTGATATGAGACTCCCATAATTTTCAACAGATGCGGTTCAAGTTGGATAGCCAAGATGATGCAACCAGACAAGCTTGCACCCATGTTTTCAAGTCTGCTCTACGACAGTATCGGTATAACTTGAGGAAAACTCACTTTGAAGGCAAGGCTAACAGTGAACTTTCCCAAACATCTCCAGTGGAAAATATATCGGATGAAGACTGGAGGGGCCTTGTTAAACACTGGTCTGATCCAAAGTATCAGGTACATTATATATGTGATCAGATCACATGTTGAAGTCCTATTTACGCATGTGCCACACAAATCTATCTTCTTGTAGCTGAACTGTTCAAAGAACAAGGCCAACCGTACGAAAGTGAAATTCCAACAGATGACAGGATCTCATAGCTATATTGCACACTGCGAGCCTCTTGTAATTAGCTGTTGTTTCACTCTATTCGCTGTACCATATTATTAGATCTATATTGACTTGTTTGAAATGCAGAGGAAAGCCCACAAGGACCAAAAAGTACCTGAACCAAATGTTGTGGAAATCTTCAAGGACTGTCACACCGGCAAGAAGAAGGGCATGACTACACCAGTCAAAGCCAATGTTGTAAGTCCTTAATCCTCATGCCTTTTAACTACTACTTACTTTGACTTGTGCCTTGAACTGCATGGTTTGCAGCCAATGTCTATTACTCTTTTCAATTTTATACACAATTGTCTTAGCGTATCATTGCACCTTACAAGGTTTAAAAGAGAGGAGTGATGTTCCTTTGATCTTGACCCGTAATCTAGTTCCGTGCTAGACTTGCCCACACAACGTTACAATTGCCTGTTTGTCTGTTCTCAGTTGTTTTGTGATATGAATGATGTCATACTATGCTTACCGTATTATAAACTTCATCTCTTTATCCTTAGCCCTCAATACAATGTGAAGAAATAGACAATACATTAGCGATGGTACATGGTCATATGTTTGGAACCTGGTTTTATTATGTACTTTGCAATAAAATACAACTAATATTTTACATGGGTTCACCAGAATAAGTTCTGTATATAGACCAAAGCTATTTTGTTTGGTTTTGATGCCTCCTTAATACCTTCTAATCTAGTACTAGTAATGTAAAACCTCAACTTTTCAGCGAGCTATGGAAAAAATGGTGGAACCGCCACCTTCTGAAGGTGGCGAGGAAACTATAACTGCAATGTCAGCTCTTGCTGCAGTGGGTCAGTACCTGTCCACTAACAGTGCCAAAAGCACGTTCCTGCGTAATACTGGGTTGGTTGTTAATGCAATATCATCCAAACTGCCTCATGATGAAGATATGCAAGCTCAAAGCAATGCTGTATCTGCGCTCCAGACACAAGTCCATTCCCTAACAGAGGCCCTTTGTTAAACAAGGAGAAACATTGCTCAATGTTGTCAAGATATGCATGGTTTTGAAACCAGACTATCAGACATTTGCTATGTTGTTCAGGAGCCTAGGGGAAATGAAGGCGAGGGTTATGGTGCTCCATCAGACAATACAACATGAAAATGTAACAGTCAGGTCAAATGAACCAAGCTTCTGAACTTCTGGTGGTGCATTCATCTGCTAGACTGTTAAGCTTTATGCCAACCTTCCTTTTGTTATATAGTTATAATTTGTTTTGGTGCGATACAAAATTTATTCTTAACGTGCATCCACCAGCTGAAGAAAATAGCAAGCCATTTTTGTATAGTGTAGGGTGTTCCCTATATTTGCACTGGTGGCGATCTTTGATGCCGTGTGGATGTAATCTATACAATCTCCTTAATAGCCTAGCGTTAGTTTCGGCCTTATTTATTTCCTAGTCTTCTTTTTCCCTGGTTTGCTAGTGGCCGCAACTACCATGGGCCATATACGGGTCGTAGGATCCATGGGTCTCCTACGGGCCGTCGATAAATGGGCCTGTAATCGGTGGGCCTCGGGCCGTCGATAAATGGGCTTGTAATCAGTGGGCCTTAGGCCGTCGGATAAATGGGTCTACATGGGCCGTAATCGGGTCTAATTGGTGTCGGCCCAGCATGGTAACGGGCCGTTAACAGGCCGTAGGACTGCAAAGGCTTAATTCTATCACACGCATAACAGGTCGTTAATGGGCCAGAATATAGGATGGGCTAGAAACGGCGCAATGGGTTAACAGGCCAGAAACGGGCCGACTCTTGCCATGGGCCGAATTTGGCCCATTAGGGTAACAGGCCAGTAACGGGCTGACTCTTGCCATGGGCCGAATTTGGCCCATTTGGGGAACATGCCAGTAACAAGCCGACTCTTGCCATGGGCCGAATTTGGCCCATTAGGGGAACAGGCCAGTAATAGGCCAGAAGTAATCGAGGGCCGAAAAGGAGCCCAAGAACGTATGGGCCGTCAATAGGCTGAAAGCTAACATGGGCTGGAAACGACCCTTGTAAATCACGGGCCGTTAACGGGTACAAAGAAAATTACTATTCATTATGGGCTAGAGTCACCGTGGGCCTGTAAAGGGCCGAAAGATACGAAGGCCTCATATGGGCCGAAAGACGTCGTGGGCCATACATGGGCCAGAAGTGAAATGGGCTGGTGTTATATTCGATGGCTCACATGACGTTGTTGGGCCGATTTCCTTTAGGTCCTAACGGGCCGTGAGTTAACGGGCCGTAAAATGGGATATTTGCGAAGAGACCGTTAACAGGCTTTTCATGGGCCAGCCCATTAACTTTTGACCAAGTCAAACGGGCTGACTTTGTAAGCTAAATGGGCCAGTGGTGGGCCATGGCACGTGTCGACATATCATAGGCGCCTATCTGACCCACTGACGAGCTGACACATGTTTCGTCCGACCAATAAGAATTTTACACGTGGAAATTTCCCACTGGTCGGGGCTGTTAACGGGTTATCGGATCCAAATCCCGACCCGATAGCTTAATGGTGTTCCGTTACGGTGGATGCCACGTGTCGGTCACCCTTGACGAAAGCACTTCTGTGACACGCGATTTATTGTCATAGAAGTGGACACTTCCATGATGATAATTTTGGTAATGTCATGGAACGCTTCTACGACAACACAGGTATGACTATCTTGATTATGTCATAAAATCGTCATGGATGTACATGCATGACAAAAAATGCGACCCACTATGACAAACACATATCATCACGGAAGTGTATTTTTTTTAGTGCTTATCCTGGTCCTCCGGGAGTTCTTGCCTATTTAACTAAGCTAGGAAGGGTTCCATCCACGGGGCGATGACCACCATAATCACGTGGGCCGAAGGTGTGATTTCGGTGGTGGAGCCTCCGATTATGTCGGATTATTCAGGGTCTGGGGTTGTGTGCGGATCCGGGCTAATATTGCCGGACTCCCCTTCCCATACCATGGACGGCATGAACAGCCTTTCCAAAAAAATATTTGGTGGGACGGAGTCACGTTTAGCGCCGATGCGGGCTAGGATATCCGCCGCTTGATTGTTTTCTCGAAACACATGGTGGAATTCGAGCCCCTCGAATCAAGCTGACATTTTGAGAATGGCATTACGGTAGGCCGCCATTTTCGGGTCCTTGGCGTCAAAGTGTCCATTTATTTGAGATATTGCGAGATTTGAGTCCCCACGTACTTCTAGATGTTGAATGCCGATGGAGACCGCCATCCGAAGACCGTGCATCAATGCCTCATACTCAGCTGCATTATTGGAATCTGTGTAAATTATTTGGAGTATGTATCGGACTGTGTCTCCGGTGGGGGACGTCAGGACGATGCCAGCCCCTAGACCACCTAGCATCTTAGAGCCGTCAAAGTGCATGATCCAATTGGAGTACGTGCCATACTCTTTAGGGAGTTCGGCTTCCGTCCATTCGGCGGCGAAGTCAGCCAGTACCTACGACTTAATGGCCCATCATGGTTTGTGAAAGCATAAGTGCTCCCTTGGTGGTTTTGGTAATTAATGTCAACATATCTCTTGTTGGACTAACACCTTTATCTAGTATGTTTCAGATAAGTTCAACAATGGAGTGGAATGGACCAAAGGATGTGGGAACTCCTTCAAGATGCTAAGGACAAAGGATTGGCTCAAGCTTCAAGCTCAAGACTCTTCATTTTATATTTTAGTGATCCAAGATCACATTGAGTCTATAGGAAAAGCCAATACTATCAAGAAGGGATGAGGTGTTGCTTAATGAGTTTCTTGCTCCATAGTGCTTAGTGATATGCTTCAAAACCCTCAACCACTTTCCCACTTCCACACATATGACCTAAACCTAAAGTCAAACTCGGCCCCACCGATTCTTTCTATCCGGCGCCACCGAGTTCAGATGTCATAGCCACTGCCACAAACCCTAGGCAAATCGGTCTCACCGATAGGGATCTCGGTCTCACCGAGATGGGATTGTAATCTCTCTGTGTATGTCAATTACCAAAATCGGTCTCACCGAGTTTGAGCAATCGGTACTACCGAGATTACAATGCAAACTCTCTGGTTAACTTATTACCAAAATCGGTCCCACCGAGTTTGAGTAATCGGTCCCACCGAGTTTGCCTGACCAACTCTCTGGTTAGCTAATTACCAAAATCGGTCTCACCGAGTTTGTGTAATCAGTCTCACCGAGATTATGTTATGCCCTAACCCTAACCATATAGGTCCTACCGAGTTGCATGTCGGTCCCACCAAAATCACTAACTGTCACTAGGTTTACTAAATCGGTGCGACCGAGTTTGTTGATTCGGTCCCACCGAGTTTGGTAAATTGTGTGTAACGGTTAGATTTTGTGTGGAGGCTATATATACCCCTCCACCTCCTCTTCATTCGTGGAGGGAGCCATCAGAACAAGCCTACACTTCCAGCATCCTATTTCTAAGAGAGAACTACCTACTCATGTGTTGAGGCCAAGATATTCCATTCCTACCATATGAATCTTGATCTCTAGCCTTCCCCAAGTTGCTTTCCACTCAAATATTCTTTCCACCAGATCCAAATCCTATGAGAGAGAGTTGAGTGTTGGGGAGACTATCATTTGAAGCACAAGAGCAAGGAGTTCATCACCAACACACCATTTGTTACTTCTTGGAGAGTAGTGTCTCCTAGATTGGCTAGGTGTCACTTGGGAGCCTCCGACAAGATTGTGGAGTTGAACCAAGGAGTTTGTAAGGGCAAGGAGATCGCCTACTTTGTGAAGATCTACCGCTAGTGAGGCAAGTCCTTCGTGGGCGACGGCCATGGTGGGATAGACAAGGTTGCTTCTTCGTGGACCCTTCATGGGTGGAGCCCTCCGTGGACTCGCGCAACCGTTACCCTTCGTGGGTTGAAGTCTCCATCAACGTGGATGTACGATAGCACCACCTATCGGAACCACGACAAAAACATATGTGTCTCCAATTGCGTTTGAATCATCCAAAACCCTTCGCTTTACATTCTTGCAAGTTGCATGCTTTACTTTCCGCTGCTCATATACTCTTTGCATGCTTGCTTGTTATGTATTGTGAATGTTAAACTTGTGCCTAAACTCCACTTAAACCTAAAGAAGTTAAAAACTGCAACTTTGATACTTAGTGTCTAATCACCCCCCCCCCTCTAGACACCTCTTCTCAAGGTCCTACAAGTGGTATCAGAGCATTGGTATCCATTGCCTTGGTTTAATCACCATTGGAGGAAGATGGATGAGTCTACTTTGGGGAGTCTTAGACATAGAGTGCCTATACTTGATGGAGAGTATTTTCTTGAGTGGAAAAATGAGATGCTTGTAATTTTCAATCAATATCATTTGAGCAAGTACATTGCTAGCCCTTGTGCACCTCATGTTGATCCTATGCATACTACTATTGATGAGTCAATTGACATGATTAGGAATCTTAGAACTATTAATATTATCACTAGAGGCTTGCCTAGAAACTTAATTATAAACTTGCCTACTCTTGAGTGTGCCTACACTATATGGAAATTTCTTGAGGAACGCTTTCCAAATTATTCCTTGAAAAATCTAGATGAAATTCTCCATAAGTCTATTGCCTTGAGTAAGATGAATACTAGTGATCCTATGTTTGGTGATCGTCTATTTGAACTTACAAACCTTATGCGTGCCAAAGGAGATGTTGGAATTATTGGTGATATTATTTCTGAAGCCATAAGAATTCATAAGCAAGATCATTGTCAAACTCAATCTAACGAATTACCCTCTCTAGGACTTGATCCCCCACATGACGATGTTGAACATGGATACTATGATGAGGATGATGATAGTGACTTCGATCTTGACGATGCAATGAGACACTTTGGTCTTATGGAAAATCTTCGGGGATATATGTCAGGAGGAAAGGAATGGGTTCTTGACAGTGGATGTACCGATCACATGACCGGAGATAAAGACATGTTTCGTGAGCTTGCTGAAAATGATAGTCCTCGAAAGTATGTCACTTTCGGTGACAACTCAAAGGGTAAGGTGGTTGGCCTCAGTAAGGTGGCCATCTCACATGATAGCTCCATTCAGAATGTTATGCTCGTTGAATCTCTTGGCTACAACTTACTTTCAGTATCTAGACTTGTTGATTTCGGTTTCAATGTCCTATTTACTGAAGTAGATTGCCAAGTGTTTCGTCGAGACAATCATAAAATGGTCTTTACCGGTATACGTAGAGGTGATCTTTACATTGTAGATTTCTCTAAAAAGGCTCAACCTAAAACTTGCTTCATTGCTAAATCCTCAAAAGGTTGGTTATGGCATAGATGACTAGGTCACGTTGGCATGAGAAACCTTGACAAGCTTATTAAAGGGAATCATATCCTTGGTGTTAACGATGTCATATTTGATAAGGATAGACTTTGCAGTGCTTGTGAAGCAGGTAAACAGGTTGGAGGAAGGCATCCCGTGAAAAATATCATGACCACGAGGAGGCCACTTGAGCTACTTCACATGGATCTTTTTGGTCCCAACGCTTACAAGAGTCTCGGTGGAAATTCTTTTGGTCTAGTTATAGTTGATGATTTTTCAAGATTTACGTGGGTGTTCTTTCTCGATGATAAATCGCAGGTCCAAAAGATCTTCAAAAACTTCGCCAGGAAGGCTCAAAATCAGTTTGAAGTGAAGATCAAGAAGGTTCGAAGCGACAATGGAACGGAGTTCAAGAACGCAAACGTGGACACCTTTCTTGACGAAGAAGGGATTTCACACGAGTTCTCGGCTACGTACACACCTCAAAAAAATGGAGTTGTTGAGAGGAAGAACCGGAAGCTCATCGAAATGGCGAGAACGATGCTTGATGAGTACAAGACACCGAAGCACTTTTGGGCAGAAGCGGTTGAGACAGCTTGTCATGCAACAAATCGCTTGTATCTTCACAAGCTACTCGGCAAGACGGCATACGAGCTCCTCACCGGTAACAAACCCCAAGTTGGATACTTTCGAGTATTCGGCTCAAAGTGCTACATTCTTGATAAGCATCGTCGTTCTAAATTTGCTCCTAAGTCTCATGAAGGTTTCCTACTAGGTTATGGCTCAAACTCTCACACTTACCATGTCTACAACATTTTCATCCGAAAGGTTGAAGAGACGGTAGATGTGAAGTTTGATGAATCTAATGGCTCACAAGTAGAGCAATTGCCAATTGATGTAGGAGACAAAGATCCCTCGGAAGCAATCCAAGACTTGTCTATTGGCAAGATTCGTCCAACGGAGGTGAAGGAGAGTACCTCGTCCGTCCAAGTGGAAGCTTCTACCTCATGACAAGGCAAACCAAGAGTTGATACGGAAGCATCCACAAGTGGTACACACCAAGATGAAGAAAATGAGGAAGTGCATCAAGATGAACGTCAACAACCTCCTTCTCCACCACGACAAGAGAACGACAACGCCAACAATGAAGAAGGCTAAGAAGAAGAACAAGATGAAGAAGAAGTTCAACCAAGAACCAAGCAAAATCTTTCACGAGTTCGAGCAAGAATTGCTAAAGACCATCGCGTCGAGCAAATCTACAATGATATTTGAGGGAGTCCTGGACTGGGGGGTGTCCGGATAGCCGAACTATCATCATCGGCCGGACTCCAAGACTATGAAGATACAAGATTGAAGACTTCGTCCTGTGTCCGGATGGGACTTTCCTTGGCGTGGAAGGCAAGCTTGGCGATACGGATATGTAGATCTCCTACCATTGTAACCGACTCTGTGTAACCCTAGCCCTCTCCGGTGTCTATATAAACCGGATGGCTTTAGTCCGTACGACGAAAAACAATCATACCACAGGCTAGCTTCTAGGGTTTAGCCTCTTTGATCTCGTGGTAGATCTACTCTTCTAACACACATCATCAATATTAATCAAGCAGGACGTAGGGTTTTACCTCCATCAAGAGGGCCCGAACCTGGGTAAAACATCGTGTCCCTTGTCTCCTGTTACCATCCGCCTAGATGCACAGTTCGGGACCCCCTACCCGAGATCCGCCGGTTTTGACACCGACATTGGTACTTTCATTGGGAGTTCCTCTGTGTCGTCACCGATAGGCTCGATGGCTTCTTCGGTCATCACCAACGACACAGTCCAGGGTGAGACCTTCCTCCCCGGACAGATGTTCGTATTCGGCGGCTTTGCACTGCGGCCAATTCGCTTGGCCATCTGGAGCAGATTGAAAGCTACGCCCCTGGCCGTCAGGTCAGATTTGGAAGTTTGAACTTCATGGCTGACATCCGCGGGGACTCGATCCTCGATGGATTCGAGCCACAGCCGAGCGTGCCGCACTGTCGCGACGAGCATGATTTAGCTGTGTAGCCGGACAGTATCCTGGAGGCCGCACTCGAGTCCGCTCCGATCTTCGATTTGGAGCCGGCTGCGCAGATCGAGGACAGATGGCTAGACACCGCCTCGGGAGCTGCAACCTCTACGGCGATAGAGCCGAACACTGATCTTGTCCCTCATGAAGCCCGTGACTCCGAGGAGCTGGACTCCGAGCCTCCCGCGCCCCCTCCAATCGAATCCGGTTGGGTGCCGATCGTGGAGTTCACCGCCGCGGACATCTTTCAACATTCACCTTTCGGCGACATCTTGAGTTCGCTAAAGTATCTCTCGTTATCAGGAGAGCCTTGGCCGGACTGCGGTCAGGACGGTTGTGATGCGGACGACGAAGAAATTCAACACCCACCCACCACCCACTTAGTAGCCACTGTCAACGATCTAACCGACATGCTAGACTTCGACTCCGAAGACATCGACGGTATGATGACGATGCCGGAGACGACCAAGAACCAGTGCCTATCGGGCACTAGAAAGCCACCCCAACTCACGACGTATACATGGTGGATACACCAAAAGGAAGCGGTAATGAGGAACAACGGGACATGGCGAAGGACAACTCCCCCAACAAACAACCAAAACAGCGACGCAAGCGCCGCCCGAAGTCCCGCCTTGATAAAAATGGCACCCATACGGACCCGGCCCTAGAGCAGGGCGAAGCAGTGGACGGCGAACATGCCACCAAGCAACCATCCGAATATGACGAACTGGACAAGCAACCCATCCCCGGCGAAAACAAGAGCCTAGACGACCTCACGCCGAACAGATCACCAGAGCATAAGAACCTTCATAAAAGGCTCGTCGCTACTGCAAGAAGTTTGAAGAAGCAAAAGCGGAAGCTCAAAACAGCGGAGGACGCACTCAGAATGAGATGGAGCAAAGTACTCAATACCGCAGATAAATATGGCGCTAGTCGCCAGGCAAAGAGCTACCCGAAGCGCAAGCTGTTGCCCGAATTCGACGAGGAGGCCTTAGAGCCCCCGCAGTCAAAAAATAAAGAGGTCGCCTGGCCGGATAGACGACCAGATGACAGGCTAAGAGCAGCAAGGGGCGCCGCACACAAGCCGGCACACGATCATCATAAAGATCCTCGGAAAAAGGATGACCCGGTCAGGTCTATCTATGGGCCAAAAAAGAAGACTCCAGGAAGCAACACAACCCGCCGAGCGTTTGAAGACAACGGCACACCCAAATACAGGGGCGCCGCACACCCACTATGTTTCACCGACGAGGTACTGGATCATGAATTTCCAGCGGGATTCAAACCCGTAAACATAGAAGCATATGACGGAACAACAGACCCCGGAGTCTGGATTGAGGATTATATCCTACACATACATATGGCCAGAGGAAACGATCTCCATGCCATCAAATACCTACCCCTCAAGCTCAAAGGGCCAGCTCGGCATTGGCTCAAAAGCCTCCCAGAAAATACCATTGGAAGTTGGGAAGAGCTCGAGGATGTGTTTCGAGCAAATTTTCAGGGGACTTATGTCCGCCCTCTGGATGCAGACGATTTAAGTCACATAACTCAACAGCCCGGAGAGTCAGCACGCAAATTCTGGAACAGGTTCCGCACCAAAAAGAACCAAATAGTCGACTGTCCGGACGCCGAAGCCTTAGCAGCCTTTAAGCACAACGTCCGAGACGAATGGCTCGCCAGACACCTCGGCCAGGAAAAACCAAGAACAATGGCCGCACTAACAAGCCTCATGACCCGCTTTTGTGTAGGGAAAGATAGCTGGCTGGTTAGATGTAGCACCAGCAACCCGAGTACATCCGAAGTAAGGGATGGAAATGGGAAATCACGACGCAGAAAAGATCAGCGCCGGAATAAGGAAAATGGCCCAAATAGCACGGCGGTCAACGCCAGATTCAAAAGCTCTCGGCCGAATAATAAAACACTGCCCCTCAAGGACAACAGAACTAGATAGGCTATGTCAAATACATAGTACCTCCAGGAAGCCTACAAACCATACCCACAGAGATTGTTGGGTCTTCAAGCAGTCCGGTCGACTTAACGCCGAACGCAAGGGGCTCGACACACCAAGCGAAGACGACGATGAACCCCACAAGCAGCACACCGGAAAACAGAAGACTTTCCCACTAGAAGTCAAAACAGTGAACTCACTTCATGTGATAACACGAAAACAAAGTGCGGCACCTGCCATACCAGGACACCATCCGCAGAATGGGGATAGACCCTACCAAAATTTGTCGTAGCAGCACTTCCTTCAAAGGAGTGACGCCAGGCCTTTAAGCCAATTGTACAGGCTCTATACCACTAGAAGTTGTGTTCGGTTCATCCGACAACCTCCGTCGTGAAAAGCTCACTCTCCATATCACCCCATCTAACAGTGGCCCTCAAACACTACTGGGACGCGAAGCTTTCGCCCGCTTTAATGCAATACCACATCACGCATCTCTTACGCTTCAAATGCCCAGTCCACGCGGCATAATCTCATTAAAGAGTAACTCCGAGTGTTCCTCGACCACGAAGAACGTGAGGCCGCCTTGACAGCCACACACTAATTCGACCTTGCAGGTCAAAGCCCCTAAAAACAGGCCATTCAGACCTCGGACACGGTTAGGCGAGTCCGGCGTAAATAAACAAGGGGCTTCCCAGCCGCATACCCCTTTACAAGGGGCCGCGCGTATAAATGATGAGAGCCAATAAAGCTCAACTTTATTCATCTTCCAAATTATACTTTATTTAAATACAACTTTTGCACAATATTTCTTCCAAACTAAGTCCTTCTCTTTTACAGATGAAGCACGTGCTACACCCGTCCAGGATACAGCACAACGGAGACACAGGCGCAAACGTGCAGCAGGGACCCGTTGCAAGGACTCTTTTCAGATTAAGACCCTGCGTAAACCTTTCTTACTATCTCTTGTTGATACACATCCCCCGGTTTTCTACCATAACCAAGGAGGAGGCTGGCGTTTTGGCATCGGCCGCGTCAGAAGTTCCCGCCTGTACCTGGACACTAGGGGCTTAGGGCATTGTTCTGCCCGGTATCATAAAGACCGAACACCTCAGGGAGTGTTCGGCGTCTCGAGTTAGGCCTTATATGCATCAGCTCCGAATCATGTCTTTGGTCAAATGTTGGGTTTGCCCGGCTCCTGTGTTTTGCTGCCTTACGTTCCGCTCCATCGGCTAACACGGCACCGAACTACTACGATTGTGCCCCGGTTCGGCTGGGCGAGCACCTCAGTAGAGAAAGACGAAAACTAACTGTCATGATATAGCGAGAGACTGGCCAACCACTCGATCGACTATTGGAATGTTAGAATTCCTCCGCTTTGACGAAGGACCACTTCCCGGTCAGGCACATACGCGCCCCGAGTTCGGAAAGGCGATGCCTCTAGGGGCTATATAGTAGCCCCACCATCGAGCTCCTATGGCTAAGTGAAAGTGATAAAGCATTATAGTCCGGTTGCCTAGTTTGCTATGCTATCACCTCCTTCAAAGGACCAAGACATTGGATTAAGTGTGAAAAAGCGCTTTTCTTTTTTGCAAACACCCCCGCACCATGTGTGTGGGGGCTGAAGCCATAGACTGCAACTTTCAGGTTATTAATACATATACGGCCGCACAGGAGATAGTTCAATACTTGAACACACAAGTATAAAAAGCCGTTGCATTATAAACATGATCTCAGAAATCATACATGTCATTTAAACATAACATCTTTCGAGCAATGCGACTCTATTAAACGAGCGCCCTGTAGGACTGCCTCAAAATAGTGCTCGGCGGGTAATCGGCTTTTGTCTAAACCCCGGGATGCAACGGAGGTGGCATCCATCTCTGCCCAGTATGTTTTCACACGGGCGAGAGCCATCCGTGCACCTTCTATGCATGCCGACCACTCCATCGCCTTGATATGCGGCACCGCCCCAAGGAATTGCTGCAACAAGCCAAAATAACTCTTCGGCTTGGGCCTTTCCGGCCACAGATGAGCGACCACATCCGTCATGGCAAGTCCGGACAATCTATTCAGCTCAGCCCACTCAGCCAGCCGATCACCCAACGGGAGTGAATGCTCCGGACTATGGAATTGAGACCAGAAAAGCTCTTCCATTTCGTGATCCTTCTGGCTTCGAAAGTGCACGACTGCGTCCGCCGCACTCGCCGCCAAATCCAGATAAGGATCCTCCGCACCACACAATTGGCCCAACTGAGCATTCTTCGGATCCGTAAACTTCCTACGCAGTAGAAAGGGCTTTCCAGCCGCAATGTCTCCGGCCTGACGCAGTTCCTCCTTCATAGCCCGCATCGCACCACGGGCATCCTTGGCTTCGGCGGCGGCCTTCTTCAGGTCCTCTTGCTCCGCTCGGCGTTCTCTTTCAAGAACCTCACAACGGTCGGCAGCATCTTTTAATTTTGCGGCCATTCCGGCCATCTCCTCCCTGCTTCGGCAGTGAGCAACCTTTTCGGCTTTTAGCTCTTCCGCTGCCTTCGAGGCAGCCGCATCATTTTTCCTGGCTTGCTCCTTGGCTCGAGCAAGCTCTGCTCGAAGGTCTTCCACAGCAGCGGCGCCATCTGCATCAAGCATACAAATTGTAAGGAACGGGCATCAGCTCCCTTACTAGGCGGCCACGGAGCAACCACCTACCTTGCGACTTGTTAAGTCGTTTATTGACCAGCGCGATGTCCGCATCCGCAACATCGAGTTGCCTCTTCAGTTCGGCAACTCCATCAGTCCGGCTGGCCACCGAACATTCCGCCACCTGCATAGGAAAGGCGACATTCTATAACTGAGATTATGATCCTTGGCACGCTGTCGCTTTCGACAGCATACCAAGTCTCAGGGGCTACTATCTATACAGGGCGCACTCCATGTGCAAAACTGTCAAAAGGTATGTCATTTTTTGCGTACCTCAAACCCCGTCAGCAAACTTCCGACGGCCTCATACAACCCGCTTTCGGCAGATGAGATCCTCTCAATCACCATACTCATTAGTGTGCGGTGATCTTCTGAGATAGACGCCCTCTTGAGCAAATCCTGCAGCTCCACCGGCCGTACTCCAATAGGTGCCGAACTCTCCGGCCCTACCGGACTCGGGGAGACCCTCCGTGACGACACCTCAGGGTCGTCCGCCCCACCCGACGAGGCAGCGGATGGAGGCGTCTCGCTCTCCATCATCTCCGGACGAAGGTCCCCCGAAGATGAGCTCTGCTGAGATGGGCTGAGATCCGAACTACAAGGTGAAAACTTTGGTTACCTTTGGAAATAATACAGGGGCGTCCCCTATTACAAAATTCCCCCTTTTTTACTTACGACTCGCTGGAGGGCTGACTCCTCTGGGGAGACTGTGCGGCCGGGGCTCTTCCCGGCGCAGGACCTTCCGGCGCAGATTTCCTTCCCCGCTTTGAGGCCTTGGTCTCCGAGTCTTCGAAAGCGGTCCTCTTCTCCCCCTGGAAGGAGGGATTCTCGATTCCCCCCTTATTGAAGGCCTCCTTGGCAGAGGTGGTAGTTTCCCTGTGCCCCCCTTCGCTCTCCTCCGAAGGCGCAAACTCCAACATTTTGACTAACACGGGATCCGGCGTGGTCTCAGGGAGGGGGGCCGGACATCGTATCAGTTTTGCTTGCACTATCCACTCTTGTCCAAGGGATAGCTGGTTAAAAGGAAAATCCATGATAAATAAATGGACAATATGTCCAGACACAGGGCTACTTACTTGAGTATCCGGGCGATTGCAGCTTAGGCCAGCGTCCTCGGTCAAGTCCGGACGCATCTCTTGCGATCCAAAGAATAGTTTGTACATCTCCGCGGTGTCAAACCCATGAAGTGTTGGAGAGCTCGTGGCCCCTCCGGATTAAATTCCCACAGGCAGAGGGGCGACGTTTGCAAGGCAGAAGGCGCCGGATCAGCATAACCTGTGCCACTACGACCAGATTAATCTCCCTTTCTTGGAGGCCTCGAATCCGGTCCTGCAACAGGGGTACGTCTTTGGATGGCCCCCAGTTAAGCCCCTTGTTGACCCATGACGTCAGCCGTTGTGGAGGGCCCGAGCGGAAGACGGGCGGCGGCCTCTGCCTGCTTCCCCTGGGAGTGGTGATATAGGACCACTCCTGTTGCCACAAGCCGAGCTCCTCCTGAAAAGAGCCCTTGGGCCATGGAGCATCGGCACTCTTGCTTATAACCGCCCCGCCACACTCTGCCTGACGCCCCTCAATCATCTTCGGCTCCAAGTTGAAGGTTTTGAGCCACAAGCCGAAGTGAGGGGTAGTGCGGAGGAAGGCTTCGCAGACAACAATGAATGATGAGATGTGGAGGATGGACTCCGGAGCCAAGTCATGGAATTCCAGCCCATAGTAAAACATGAGCCCCCTCACGAAGGGATCCATCGGGAAGCCTAAACCCTGGCGGAGGTGAGACACGAACACGACGCTCTCGCCGGGCTCAGGAGTAGGAATAACTTGCCCTCGGTTAGGCAACCTATGCGAAATCTCGTAGGTCAAGTACCTGGCGTCTCTCAGCTTTAGCACGTCTTCTTCCGTGACGGAAGAGGGCATCCACTAGCCTCGTAGGTCGGAGCCGGACATTGTCGAAGGTCGAAGGTACCCGAATCTGGAGCCCTGGGTGTTGGAACTCGGGGCGAGGGGCGGATTCGATTGAGGATTGAAGAAAAAGAACGGGCCTTGGTCTCATTATAAAGAGGAAGAATACCAAGACCGTCCACGCGACCGTTTGGAACCCGCCTTCGATGGAGGGGGCGTGGAAACGGGCGCGGTTGGGTTACCCACGTCTGTATTTATGAGAATCCCGGAATAAGGGGAACACGATCTCTGCTTCAACAAGACGTGCCAAGGAAACCGCTTCGCTAAACACGCTGAGGTGGTATAATAAAAACGATTCAAGTAAAGGCTTGGTAGTGGTGTGACGTCACGCCACCAAATACGTCAGCAGATTGAACTTGTGTAAATATTATTCTCTCTTCGGTGGGACGTGGAATTTATTTTGCAGAGCCGGACACTATCCTGGTGTTCACAATCTTCCATAAATTATTCGGAGGAGGAACCCGCCTTGCAATGCCGAAGACAATATGCGCGCCGGACTCGTCGTCATTGAAGCCTGGTTCAGGGGCTACTGAGGGAGTCCTGGACTTGGGGGTGTCCGGATAGCCGAACTATCATCATCGGCCGGACTCCAAGACTATGAAGATACAAGATTGAAGACTTCGTCCCGTGTCCGGATGGGACTTTCCTTGGCGTGGAAGGCAAGCTTGGCGATATGGATATGTAGATCTCCTACCATTGTAACCCACTCTGTGTAACCCTAGCCCTCTCCGGTGTCTATATAAACCGGATGGCTTTAGTCCGTAGGACGAACAACAATCATACCACAGGCTAGCTTCTAGGGTTTAGCCTCCTTGATCTCGTGGTAGATCTACTCTTGTAACACACATCATCAATATTAATCAAGCAGGACATAGGGTTTTACCTCCATCAAGAGGGCCCGAACCTGGGTAAAACATCATGTCCCTTGTCTCCTGTTACCATCCGCCTAGACGCACAGTTCGGTACCCCCTACCCGAGATCCGCCGGTTTTGACACCGACAATATTTAAACCGGGAGAATCACTCGCTCTAAAACTCGTTTAGCTAACTTTTGTGAAAACTATTCTTTCATCTCTAGCATTGAATCTGTGAAGGTCGAAGAAGCATTGGAAGATCCGGATTGGATAAATGCTATGCATGAAGAGCTACACAACTTTGAGAGAAACCAAGTTTGGACATTGGTTGAGAAGCCCGACAACAACCACAACATCATCGGTACCAAATGGGTGTTTCGCAACAAGAAAGATGAAGATGGACAAGTAGTTCACAACAAAGCATGTCTCGTCGCCCAAGGCTACACACAAGTCGAAGGTATGGACTATGGTGAGACTTACGCTCCCATTGCTAGACTTGAGTCCATTCGCATCTTACTTGCCTATGCTAATCACCATGATATCACCTTGTACCAAATGGACATTAAAAGTGCTTTTCTAAATGGTGAAATAGATGAGGAAGTTTATGTTAAGCAACCTCCCGGCTTTGTCAATCCTAAGAAACCAAATCATGTTTACAAACTTCACAAAGCCCTTTATGGTCTTAAACAAGCTCCTAGAGCGTGGTATAAATGCTTGACCAAGTTCCTTATTGAAAAAGGCTTTGAAATTGGAAAAATAGATTCTACTCTTTTTACTAAAAGGGCTAATGGAGAACTATTTGTGTGCCAAATTTATGTTGATGATATCATATTTGGATCAACTAACCCTCATTTTAGTGAAAAGTTTGGGAAGCTAATGTCGGAGAAGTTTGAAATGTCTATGATGAGTGAACTCAAATTCTTTCTTGGTTTGCAAATCAAGCAAACTAAGGAAGGTACCTTTGTCTCTCAAAGGAAGTACACCAAGGACCTATTCAAGAAGTTCAATATGTAAGAATGCAAAGGTATGACTACACCCATGCCTACTAGTGGACATCTTGACTTGACCAAAGATGGTGAACCGGTTGATCAAAAGGTTTATCGCTCTATGATTGGTTCATTGTTATATCTATGTGCTTCACGTCCCGATATCATGCTAAGTGTGTGCATGTGTGCACGATATCAAGCTGCTCCTAAAGAATGTCATCTTAAGGCCATGAAAAGGATAGTGAGATACTTAATTCAGACACCAAATTTTGGCATTTGGTATCCTAAGAGGGCCTCTTTCGATCTTGTTGGCTACTCCGACTCGGACTATGCCGGAGACAAGGTTGATAGAAAGTCCACTTCGGGTACTTGTCAATTTCTTGGTAGATCTCTTGTGTCTTGGTCCTCCAAGAAACAAAACTCGGTATCCTTATCCACCATCGAAGCGGAGTACATTGCCGCTGGTTCATGTTGTGCTCAATTACTTTGGATGACCCAAACTCTTAAAGATTATGGGATATATGTGAAACATGTTGAATTGCTTTGTGACAATGAAAGTGCTATCAAAATTGGTCATAATCCCGTACAACATTCTCGAACTAAGCATATTGAAGTTCGTCATCATTTCATTCGAGATCATGTTGCTAAGGGTGACATTAATCTTAAGCATGTTCGCACCAAAAAGCAATTAGCGGATATATTCACTAAACCTCTTGATGAGAAAGTGTTTTGCAGGTTGAGAGGAGAATTGAACATCATAGATGCTTCAAACTTGGAGTAGAAACTCCATTGGATACATGCTAGACATGAGCTTATGACTAATCCTTGATTTTTTCTCTTATGATGAAAATCTTATGTCTTGGATATATTTGCATCTAGCATGTTATATAACCCATGTAGGTACTTGGTTGAATCAAATTCCATGAGATTGTAATCTACTCACATCTTGAGCAATCTCTACATCACCAAGTCTCTACACTATGGTAGTTGAATACAAGGAAGCACGGAACCATTCAAACATATCCTTTGACAAATTCTATGTTGAGCTTCATGATTGTCATTTTTGGATACACAAGTGCTCTTCCTTGCAAGAACTAACCCATGTAGGTAGATGGACTCGAATTCCAAGTGGTGCTCCCAACTCTTGATAAGCTACATCAACCTTGAGCAACCCACACAAGTTCAAGTACATGGTCAACACCACCAACCAAGGTATGTTATTCCATCTTAGAGAAGCTTTACTCTGAGTCATGAGCTAAAGCAACTCAACAAGATGTGAATACATCAAGATGCTTAAACGAAAAATGGTAACCCCATTTTGAGCTTAAACGATGAGTATGACCTATGATCAAGTGATCTCACTTGACTCCTAAGTCAATATAGTCTAACATAGGTTACTTTGTCGCCGACCATCTCTAGATGAAGTTCTCTTGTGTTCTTTTCTGTGCTTTTGCATTTGTCTCATGCATATTTGTTTCCCCTTTCAAAAAAACTTCATCTAGATTTCTTTCTGTTTGCTCTGCATTTTATGCATCCAATTCATTGCATATCATTTAGTAAATTCCTTGCAAATCTTTGTGAGATCCTACTAGTCTAGTGAGCTGAGGTGACAAGTGTTTTCTCTGTGATGAACTCGATTTCACCGATTTGTTGTTTTCAGTCCAACCGAATCCTTTCGGTACAACCGAAGAATACCACTCGGTGCCACCGATTTCACAACAGGCAAAATAGTTTGCCACTTATTCTGTGTTTCTTCTGATCCAACTCCACTTAGTGAATCTTGTCCTATACAAGCATCACATTTATATAAATGCTTTGTGCTGTGACTCAAGGATCAAACCCTTCTTGGAAATTGATGTCAAAGGGCGAGAGAGAGATCACATCAAAGCTTATCACTTGAAAAAGGGAGAGAGTATTACTTCCACAGGGGGAGAAAGGGATCTCCAGGGGGAGAGAATACTCAAGTAGAAAGTATTTCTCAAGGATCCCAGATGCTTGGTGTTCAAGAGGAGAGATGCCACATGTCTTCTTGAGGGGAAGGACATGTTCATATGTGCTTATTTGCATTAGCTCTGTTTATTTATATCTTTCAGCTCTGATTTTCTGTTCCCTATCTTCTCCTAGTATCCCATGCTAGATTCAGGGGGAGCAAGACATCTAAGGGAAAGAAATCATTTAAATTCATTACATATCTTTATCCTTGGGGACATGTCTAATCCAATGTGGTACTTAGTACTCACTCTCTACATGTCATCCCAGTCTTGGTATTCTTGTGGTTTCTTCTGTTTGCTCTGGCTAGTAGATGTACCTGTGTTATCTAACCTTGTTTACGCAGGTTCATTCCAACCTAAGCCAAGTCAAGACTACAAGGTAAGTATATGCATCACAATCATGTGTATGAGGAATTCTTGCTGATGTACATACTGTTTGCAAGAAGGACTCATGAGCATGAATGTATTTTCTTCAATATTCTTTGCTCTGATGCATATGGCCAAGATACATGTAACACATTGCCTACTCTGTCATGGTTATGCTCTCATATGCTTCTATATTCCATATTCACATGATTACATACATGTAGGGGGAGCCTATGCTTGTTACATGTCTTTCCAAAGCTTTACTTGCTATTATTTATATCTTTATCTAAAGCTGTGATGTATGTTGTCATCAATTACCAAAAAGGGGGAGATTGAAAGCACAATTGCTCCCTAGGTGGTTTTGGTAATTAATGTCAACATATCTCTTGTTGTACTAACACCTTTATCTAGTATGTTTCAGATAAGTTCAACAATGGAGTGGCATGGACCAAAGGATGTGGGAACTCCTTCAAGATGCTAAGGATAAAGGATTGGCTAAAGCTTCAAGCACAAGACTCTTCATTTTATATTTTAGTGATCCAAGATAACATTGAGTCTATAGGTAAAGCCAATACTATCAAGAAGGGATGAGGTGTTGCTTAATGAGTTTCTTGCTCCATAGTGCTTAGTGATATGCTTGAAAACCCTCAACCACTTTCCCACTTCCACACATATGACCTAAACCTAAAGGCAAACTCGGCCCCACCGATTCTTTCTATCCGGCGCCACCGAGTTCAGATGTCATAGCCACTGCCACAAACCCTAGGCAAATCGGTCTCACCGATAGGGATCTCGGTCTCACCGAGATGGGATTGTAATCTCTCTGTGTATGTCCATTACCAAAATCGGTCTCACCGAGTTTGAGCAATCGGTACTACCGAGATTATAATGCAAACTCTCTGGTTAACTTATTACCAAAATCGGTCCCACCGAGTTTGAGTAATCGGTCCCACCGAGTTTGCCTGACCAACTCTCTGGTTAGCTAATTACCAAAATCGGTCTCACCGAGTTTGTGTAATCGGTCTCACCGAGGTTACGTTATGCCCTAACCCTAAGCATATTGGTCCTACCGAGGTGCATGTCGGTCCCATCGAAATCACTAACGGTCACTAGGTTTACTAAATCGGTGCGACCGAGTTTGTTGATTCGGTCCCACCGAGTTTGGTAAATTGTGTGTAACGGTTAGATTTTGTGTGGAGGCTATATATACCCCTCCACCTCCTCTTCATTCGTGGAGGGAGCCATCAGAACAAGCCTACACTTCCAGCATCCTATTTTTGAGAGAGAACTACCTACTCATGTGTTGAGGCCAAGATATTCCATTCCTACCATATGAATCTTGATCTCTAGCCTTCCCCAAGTTGCTTTCCACTCAAATATTCTTTCCACCAGATCCAAATCCTATGAGAGAGAGTTGAGTGTTGGGGAGACTATCATTTGAAGCACAAGAGCAAGGAGTTCATCACCAACACACCATTTGTTACTTCTTGGAGAGTGGTGTCTCCTAGATTGGCTAGGTGTCACTTGGGAGCCTCCGACAAGATTGTGGAGTTGAACCAAGGAGTTTGTAAGGGCAAGGAGATCGCCTACTTCGTGAAGATCTACCGCTAGTGAGGCAAGTCCTTCGTGGGCGACGTCCATGGTGGGATAGACAAGGTTGCTTCTTCGTGGACCCTTCGTGGGTGGAGCCCTCCGTGGACTCGCGCAACCGTTACCCTTCGTGGGTTGAAGTCTCCATCAACGTGGATGTACGATAGCACCACCTATCAGAACCACGACAAAAACATCCGTGTCTCCAATTGCGTTTGAATCCTCCAAAACCCTTCCCTTTACATTCTTGCAAGTTGCATGCTTTACTTTCCGCTGCTCATATACTCTTTGCATGCTTGCCTGTTATGTATTGTGAATGTTAAACTTGTGCCTAAACTACACTTAAACCTAAAGAAGTTTAAAACTACAAGTTTGATACTTAGTGTCTAATCACCCCCCTCTAGATACCTCTTCTCAAGGTCCTACAGTTTGTATGTTATGTCGAATGGGAGGAGCTCGATAGCCCATTTTGCAATCCGGCCCATGGCGTTGCGGTTATTTATTATGTCATTGAGTGGTACTTCGGAGGCCACCGTGATTGAACACTCTTGAAAGTAGTGTCATAGTTTTCGGATGCCATGAAGACCACATATGCTATCTTTTAATAGTGTGGGTACCGTGACTTGCATGGAGGGAGGACAGTGGAAGACTTCGGCGAGGCTGCGGAGCGCTTGCTTGCGCATGTTGTTTGAGGTGAAAGTCTCGAAGACGTTCAGTACTATATTGTCATTTTCTGCGGGATGGTGCTCTGTGGTATTGTCGATGAGAAGGTCCTCGCCGCTCTTGGCCACCTGCCGGAGTATCCAACATGCTCTAAGGCTGTGTGTTGGTATGGTGTCCGGTGTACTGTGAATTTTGCATGGCCTATTGAGCCATCCCTCCAGTATGGTTCCATGCCCTGTAGAGGGCTTTGGCTTCTTTGTAATTGGGTTGGGTGACTTCCGAGAGCGCACCCTTTTAGTTCGGACGAGGGGTTTAGTTAGGGTCGGGGAATCCCAGAATTTTGTTTGGGTCTTCCAGGCGCTTTCCATCGCGTAGTACTTTTGCACTATGGCCGCCAGGTCGGCAAAGTGTGCTATGTCACGGCGACTTCTGGCATTGAGAATTCCCTTGTTTGCGCAATTTTTGCAAAATAATGAGATTGCATCTTCCTCGTGACAGTCCTTAACCTTGCTCGTTACAAGGAGGAATCTGGCCCAGAAGTGGTGTACTGTCTCTTGGGGCTCTTGTCTGATGTGGGAAAGATCACTTGCGTCTGGGTGGGTGGGTGGAATTAAGTACACGCCCTGACCCAATCTGGAACCCAAGGGCGAAGGAGCTCCTGAGCTTGGCAGCTCGGGCTCCAAGATATTACCCAATATTTGTGGCCCGCTGCCCGATTCTAAGTTCGTAGCCTGGGCCACGTCCTCCCGTAGACGGGTATCCGGCTTAGAGAGCTTGGTAATCCGGACATAGTTCGTCCTCAAAATAGAGGAAGAATTGTCGTTCTGTTCCTCCACCGCCGCTATCTGATGGGTGATCGGCAGAGACTTAATCTCCCTTAGGTCGGGTTTAAGCCCGATCCGATCATAATCCGTAACGACTCCCAGGGCGGTAATGCGATCCAAGAGCTCATTTAAGAAGGAGAGCTCCATTGGATCCATCTGCTCAGTGAATTCTGGGCTGACACAGAGGTTTTTTTTTGATGACCTGGGACATCATCGTCGACGCGGAGGCCGAATGGGCGGCCATGACGAAACCGCCCAGCCGGAAGCCTTATTGGGACGTCACAGTGGAACTCTCAATGAAAGCGCCAATGTCGGTGTCAATACCGGCGGATCTCGGGTAGGGGTCCCGAACTGTGCGTCTAAGGCTAATGGTAACAGGAGGTAGGGGATACGATGTTTTACCCAGGTTCTCTCGATGGAGGTAATACCCTACTTCCTGCTTGATTGATCTTGATGATATGAGTATTACAAGAGTTGATCTACCACGAGATCGTAGAGGCTAAACCCTAGAAGCTAGCCTATGATTATGAATGTTGTTGTCCTATGGACTAAACCCTCGGGTTTATATAGACATTGGAGGGGGCTAGGGTTACACAGAGTCGGTTACAGAGAAGGAAATCTACATATCTGAATATCCAAGCTTGCCTTCCATGCAAAGGAGAGTCCCATCCGGACACGGGACGAAGTCTTCAATCTCGTATCTTCATAGTAAAATAGTCCGGCCAAAGTATATAGTCCGGCTGTCCGAGGACCCCTTAATCCAGGACTCCCTCAATGTTGAATAATAATTTTTGTGATTTGTTACAGTAGAAAATGATAAGGTTTTTGCATTGGTTTATACTAACTTATCTCACGAGTTCTTGTTGAGTTTGGTGTGGATGAAGCTTTCAATATTTAGGAAACCGAGATATAGAAGGAATTAAGGAGACACAAAATCTCAAGCTTTGGGATGCCCAAGGCACCCCAAGATAATATTTCAAGAAGTCTCAAGCATCCAAGGTTGGGGATGCCCCGGTAGGCATCCCACCTTTCTTCTTCAGCAATTATCGGTTAGTATCGGTTGAACCTAAGTTTTTGCTTCTTCACATGATGTGTGCTATCCTTGAAATGTCATTTTGTTTTGTTTTTCTTGCTGTTTGAATAAAATACCAAGATCTAAAAAAATTTAAATGTTAGAGAGTCTTCACATAGTTGCACAATTATTTGACTACTCATTGATCTTCACTTATATCTTTTGGCGTAGTTTGTCATTAGCTCTAGTGCTTCACTTATATCTTTTTAGAGCACGGCGGTGGTTTTATTTTGAAGAAATTAATGAACTCTCATGCTTCACTTATATTATTTTGAGAGTCTTTTAGAACAGCATAGTAATTTGCTTTGGTTATGAATTTAGTCCTAATATGATGGGCATCCAAGATGGGTATAATAAAAACTTTCATATAAAGTGCATTGAATACTATGAGAAGTTTGATTCCTTATGATTGTTTTGAGATATAAAGGTGGTAATGTTAGAGTCATGCTAGCTGGGTAATTATGAAATTGAGAAATACTTGTGTTAAAGTTGGCAAGTCCCGTAGCATGCACGTATGGTGAACGTTGTGTGACAAATTTGAAGCATGGGGTGTTCTTTGATTGCCTTCCTTATGAGTGGAGGTCGGGATCGCGCGATGGTTAACTCCTACCAACCCTTCCCCTAGGAGCATGCATAGTAGTACTTTGCTTCGAGGGCTAATAAACTTTTGCAATAAGTATATGAGTTCTTTATGACTAATGTGAGTCCATGGATTATACGCACTCTTAGCCTTCCGCAATTTGCTAACCTCTACGGTACCGTGCATTGCCCTTTCTCACCTTGAGAGTTGGTGCAAACTTCGTCGGTGCATCCAAACCCCGTGATACGATACGCTCTATCACACATAAACCTCCTTATATCTTCCTCGAAACAGCCACAATACCTACCTATTATGGCATTTCCATAGCCATTCTAAGATATATTGCCATGCAACTTTCCACCGTTCCATTTATTATGACACGCTCCATCATTGTCATATTGCTTTGCATGATCATGTAGTTGACATTGTATTTGTGGGAAAGCCACCTTTATAATTCTTTCATACATGTCGCTCTTGATTCATTGCATATCCCGGTACACCGCCGGAGGCATTCACATAGAGTCATATTTTGTCCTAAGTATTGAGTTGTAAATAAATAGAAGTGTGATGATTTCCATTATTAGAGCATTGTCCCATGTGAGTAAAGGATGATGGAGATATGATTTCCCCACAAGTCGGGATGAGACTCCGGACGAAATAAAAAGAAGAGAAAAAAAGAGAGGCCAAAGAAGCCCAAATAAAAAAATGAGAGAAAAAGAGAGAAGGGACAATGTTACTATCCTTTTACCACACTTGTGCTTCAAAGTAGCACCATGATCTTCATGATAGAGAGTCTCCTATGTTGTCACTTTCATATGCTAGTGGGAATGTTTCATTATAGAACTTGGCTTGTATATTCCAATGATGGGCTTCCTCAGATTGCCCTAGGTCTTCGTGAGCAAGCAAGTTGGATGCACACCCACTTAGTATCTTTTGATGAGCTTTCATACATTTATAGCTCTAGTGCATCTGTTGCATGGCAATCCTCTCCATAGCCCGTTGATTAGCCGCGTCAATGTGAGACTTTCTCCTTTTTTGGCAGAACTACCGTGGTGTTGTTTTTGTGCAGAAATAAAAGTTCTCGGAATGCGCTGAAAACCAACGGAGATTTTTTCGTTAAAATATAAAAAATACTGGAATAAAGAGTTACTAGAGAGGAGGCCCGTGGGGCCCACGAGGGCGGAGGGCGCGCCCACCCCCCTGGGGCATGCCCCCTGCCTCGTGGACAGCCCGGAGACCACCCTGACTTGTTCTTGACGCCAAAAATTCTTATAAGTACTGAAACCTCTAGAAAATAACCTAGATCGGGAGTTCCGCTGTCGCAAGCCTCTATAGCCACCAAAAATCAATATGAACCCTGTTCTGGCACCCTGCCGGAGGGGGGATCCGTCACCGGTGGCCATCTTCATCATCTCGGCGCTCTCCATGACGAGGAGGGAGTAGTTCACCCTCGGAGCTGAGGGTACATACCAGTAGCTATGTGTTTGATCTCTCTCTCTCTCTCTCTCTCTCTCTCTCTCCCGTGTTCTTGATTTGGCATCATCATGATGTATCGCGAGCTTTACTATTATAGTTGGATCTTATGATGTTTCTCCCCCTCTACTCTCTTGTAATGGATTGAGTTTCCCTTTGAAGTTATCTTATTGGATTGAGTCTTTAAGGATTTGAGAACACTTGATGTATGTCTTGCATGTGCTTATCTGTGGTGACAATGGGATATTCTCATGATCTACTTGATGTACGTTTTGGTGATCAACTTGCGGGTTCAGTGACCTTGTGAACTTATGCATAGGGCTTGGCACACGTTTTCGTCTTGACTCTTCGGTAGAAACTTTGGGGCACTCTTTGAAGTTCTTTGTGTTGGTTGAATAGATGAATCTGAGATTGTGTGAAGCATATCGTATAATCATACCCACGGATAATTGAGGTGACATTGGAGTATCTAGGTGACATTAGGGTTTTGGTTGATTTGTGTCTTAAGGTGTTATTCTAATACAAACTCTATGATAGATCGAACGGAAAGAATAGCTTCGTGCTATTTTACTGCGGACTCTTGAATAGATCAATCAGAAAGGATAACTTTGAGGTGGTTTCGTACCCTACAATAATCTCTTCGTTTGTTCTCCGCTATTAGTGACTTTGGAGTGACTCTTTGTTGCATGTTGAGGGATTGTTATATGATCTAATTATGTTATTATTGTTGAGAGAACTTGCACTAGTGAAAGTATGAACCCTAGGGCTTGTTTCCTAGCATTGCAATACCGTTTGTGCTCACTTTTATCATTAGTTACCTTGCTGTTTTTGTAATTTCAGATTACAAAAACCTACATCTACCATCCATATTGCACTTGTATCACCATCTCTTCGCCGAACTAGTGCACCTATAAAATTTGCCATTGTATTGGGTGTGTTGGGGACACAAGAGACTCTTTGTTATTTGGTTACAGGGTTGTTTGAGAGAGACCATCTTCATCCTACGCCTCCCACGGATTGATAAACCTTAGGTCATCCACTTGAGGGAAATTTGCTACTGTCCTACAAACCTCTACACTTGGAGGCCCAACAACGTCTACAAGAAGAAGGTTGTGTTGTAGACATCAAGCTCTTTTCTCACTAGTTTTCTCACTAAAGACTAAGTTTTAAGGCAAATCAATATTAGGGTAATCAGCAGCAATAAACTAGTGGTCCTTCATAGCTGCTCTATCTAGGTAAACCTTGGACAAGGGGTGATCATGCTGGCGTATCTGCACATTAAAATGAGTCACCAAGCGAGTAGCGTAAATGCCTGATGTGCCTCCAAAGTATCTATAATTTTGATTGTTCCATGCTATTATATTACCCGTTTTGGATGTTTATAGGCCTTACTTTACACTTTTATATCATTTTTGGGACTAACCTACTAACCGGAGGCCCAACCCGAATTGTTGTTTTTTGCCTATTTCAGTGTTTCGAAGAAAAGGAATATCAAACGGAGTCCAAACGGAAGAAACCTTCGGGAGAGATCTTTTTGGAACAAAAGCAATCGAGGAGACTTGGAGTGGACGTGAAGAAGCAACCGAGGCGGTCACGAGGCAGGAGGGCACGCCCCCAACCCTCATGGGCTCCTCGTGGCTCCCTTGACCTACCTCCTTCGCCTATATATATCCACGTACCCTGAAAACATCCAGGAGCACCACGAAAAACTATTTCCACCGCCGCAACCTTCTGTATCCGCGAGATCCCATCTTGGAGCCTTCACCGGTGCTCCGCCGGAGGGGCAATCGACCACGGAGGGCCTCTACATCATCTCCAAGGCCTCTCCGATGAGTTGTGAGTAGTTTACCATAGACCTTTGGGTCCATAGTTATTAGCTAGATGGCTTCTTATCTCTCTTTGAATCTCAATACAAAGTTCTCCTCAATCTTCTTAGAGATCTATTCGATGTAACTCTTTTTGTGGTGTGTTTGTCGAGATCCGATGAATTGTGGGTTTATGATCAAGTTTATCTATGAGAAATATTTGAATCTCTTCTGAATTCTTTTATGTATGATTGGTTATCTTTGCAAGTCTCTTCGAATTATCAGTTTGGTTTGGCCTACTAGATTGATCTTTCTTGCAATGGGAGAAGTGCTTAGCTTTGGGTTCAATCTTGTGGTGTCCTTTCCCAGTGACAGCAGGGGCAGCAAGGCACGTATTGTATTGTTGCCATCGAGGATAAAAAGATGGGGTTTATATCATATTGCTTGAGTTTATCCCTCGACATCATGTCATCTTTCTTAATGCATTACTCTGTTCTTCATGAACTTAATACTCTAGATGCAGGCAGGAGTCGGTCGATGTGTGGAGTAATAGTAGTAGATCCAGAATCATTTCGATCTACTTGTTATGGACGTGATGCCTATATACATGATCATGCCTAGATATTATCATAACTATGCACTTTTCTATCAATTGCTCGATAATAATTTGTTCACCCACCATAATACTTATGCTATCTTGAGAGAAGCCACTAGTGAAACCTATGGCCCCTGGGTCTATCTTTTATCATATAAGTTTCCCATCTACTTTTATTTGCAATCTTTACTTTCCAATCTATATCATAAAAATACCAAAAATATTTATCTTATCTTATTTTCTCTATCATATCTCACTTTCGCAAGTTATCGTGAAGGGATTGACAACCCCTTTATCGCGTTGGTTGCGAGGTTCTTGTTTGTTTGTGTAGGTACGAGGGACTTTTGAGGAGCCTCCTACTGGATTGATACCTTGGTTCTACAAAACTGAGGGAAATACTTACGCTACTTTGTTGCATCACCCTTTCCTCTTCAAGGGAAAACCAATGCAGTGCTAAGAGGTAGTAAGAAGGATTTCTGGCGTCGTTGCCGGGGAGGTCTTCGCATAAGTCAAGACATACCAAGTACCCATCACAAACTCCTCTCCCTCGCATTACATTATTTGCCATTTGCCTCTCATTTTCCTCTCCCCCACTTCACCCTTGCTGTTTTATTCGCCCTTCTTCTGTTCGTCTTTTCGTTTGCTTTGATGTCTTACTTGGCTTGTTTGCTCATGTGGTTGGAATAGTTGTTTATTTATTGCTAAACAGAGAACCTAAGATCTATGGATCCTCACCTGCTTGCCAATCTTTTTAAGAGATCCAATTATGATGAACCAAATCCTAGTGATTTGAGTGTACTAGATTATCTTTATGAGGTTTTGCTTGAAATTCGTGAATCTGAAAATTGTGATGAAAAAATTTGTGAAGAGATTCACAATAGCTCCTTGAATAAAAAGCATGATTGCAATGATTTCATTTTAAATTCTCTTGATGTCAGTTGTGCTAATAATATCCAAAACCCTAAGCTTGGGGATGCTAGTTTTGCTATGTCTACTACTTGTTGCAATGATCATGATTTGGGTGACTCTTCTTATGATCTTGAAAATTTATTTAAGCCCCATGATGAATATGAGATTGATAATAGTGTTTGCAACAATATTGAAAGTGGGTTTGGAAGAGTGTCAACTTTAGATCCCACATATTTGGAGAATGTTCAATCTTATGGTATTTTTGATAAAAGTGGGTTTGGAGAGGTCATGACTTTAGTTAATGATAATCCCACTATTTTGGAAGAGTGTCAACTTCACATGCATGTGGATCGTGTTGAGAATATGTTATGTGATAGCTATTTTGTTGAATTTGCCAATGATCCTACATGTATTTATTATGAGAGAGGAAAATATGGTCGTAGAAATTTTTATCTTACTAAATTACCTCTCGTCATGTTGAGATTGCTATCGTCTCTTTCTTCTTCCTTGCATATGCTAGTTTTTGCTTGCCTTGCAAATTTGTTTGATTATAATATGCCTATGCATAGGAAGTATGTTAGACTTAGATGTGTTTGTCACGTGTTTCATGATGCTCTCTTTGCGCTTCAATTCTTTTCTTTCATGTGAGCATCATTAAAATTGTCAATGCCTAGCTAAAAGGCTTTAAAGAAAAGCGCTTGTTGGGAGACAACCCAATTTTTTCCTTGCTGTTATTCAATAAATAATTCATCTATCCTCTGTTTAGATGTGGTTTTATGTTTTAATTAGTGTTTGTGCCAAGTAGAACCTATAGGATAACCTATGGTGATAGTTAATTTGATTCTGCTGAAAAACAGAAACTTTTGTGTGAACGATAATAATTTTAATAAATCACAGGAACGTGATTTTGAGTTGATACTTTTGGCAGTCGATCAATAGACAAATTTCCCAGGACTTCCTATTTTGGTAGGATTTTTATATTTCCAGAAGTATTTGAAAGTTACAGATTGCTACAGACTGTTCTGTTTTTGACAGATTCTTCATGTGTTGTTTGCTTATTTTGATGCATCTATGGCTAGTATCAGGGGGTATGAACCATATAGAAGTTGGAATACAGTAGGTTTAACACCAATATAAATAAAAAATGAGTTCATCACAGTACCTTATGTGGTGGTTTTTCTTTCTTGCACTAACGGAGCTCATGAGATTTCCTATTGAGTTTTGTGTTGTGAAGTTTTCAAGTTTTGGGTAAAGATTTGATGGACTATGGAATAAGGAGTGGCAAGAGCCTAAGCTTGGGGATGCCCAATGGCACCCCAAGATAATCCAAGGACAACCAAAAGCCTAAGCTTGGGGATGCCCCGGAAGGCATCCCCTCTTTCGTCTTCGTCTATCGGTAACTTTACTTGGAGCTATATTTTTATTCGCCACATGATATGTGTTTTGCTTGGAGTGTCTTGTATTATATGGGTCTTTGCTTTTTAGTTTACCACAATCATCCTTGCTGTACACACCTTTTGGGAGAGACTCACATGATTTGGAATTTATTAGAATACTCTATGTGCTTCACTTATATCTTTTGAGCTAGATAGTTTTTGCTCTAGTGCTTCACTTATACTTTTTAGAGCACGGTGGTGGCTTTATTTTGTAGAAATTGTTGATCTCTCATGCTTCACTTATATTTTTTTGAGTGTCTTTTAGAACAGCATGGTATTTTCTATGGTTATAAAATTGGTCCTAGAATGATGAGCATCCAAGTTGGGTATAATAAAAACTATCATAGAAATTGAATTGGATGTTATGATCAATTTGATGCTTGATAATTGTTTTGAGATGTAGAGGTGGTGATATTAGAGTCATGCTAGTTGGGTAATTTAAAGAATACTTGTGTTGAAGTTGGCAAGTCCCATAGCATGCACGTATGGTAAAAGTTGTGTAACAAATTTATTGCATGGAGTGCTCTTTTGAGTGCCTTCCTTATGTGTGAAGGTCGGGGGCACGCGATGGTTAACTCCTACCAACCTCCCCCCTAGGAGCATGCATAGTAGTACTTTGCTTCGAGGGCTAATAAAACTTTTGCAATAAGTATATGAGTTCTTTATGACTAATGTGAGTCCATGGATTATACGCACTCTTACCCTTCCATCATTGCTAGCCTCTTCGGACCGTGCATTGCCCTTTCTCACCTTGAGAGTTGGTGCAAACTTCGCCGGTGCATCCAAACCCCGTGATACGATACGCTCTATCACACATAAACCTCCTTATATCTTCCTCAAAACAGCCACCATACCTACCTATTATGGCATTTCCATAGCCATTCCGAGATATATTGCCATGCAACTTTCCACCATTCCGTTTATCATGACACGCATCATCATTATTATATTGCCTTGCATGATCATGTAGTTGACATCGTATTTGTGGCAAAGCCACCATGCATAATCTTTCATACATGTCACTCTTGATTCATTGCCCATCCCGGTACACCGCCGGAGGCATTCATATACAGTCATATCTTGTTCTAGTTTCGAGTTGTAATTCATGAGTTGTAAATAAATAGAAGTGTGATGATCATCATTATTAGAGCATTGTCCCTTATAAAAAAAGAGCCCAAAAAGAAAAAAAATAAAGGCCAAAGAAAAAAAAGAGAAAGAAAAAAAAAGAAAGGAAAAAAAGGCCCAAAAATAAAAAAAGGGGGACAATGTTACTATCCTTTTCCACACTTGTGCTTCAAAGTAGCACCATGTTCTTCATATAGAGAGTCTCTTATGTTGTCACTTTCATATACTAGTGGGCATTTTTCATTATAGAACTTGGATTGTATATTCCAATGATGGGCTTCCTCAAAATGCCCTAGGTCTTCGTGAGCAAGCAAGTTGGATGCACACCCACTTAGTTTCTTTTGTTGAGCTTTCATAAATTTATAGCTCTAGTGCATCTGTTGCATGGCAATCCCTACTCCTCATGTTGACATCAATTGATGGGCATCTCCATAGCCCATTGATTAGCCTCGTCAATGTGAGACTTTCCCCTTTTTTGTCTTCTCCACACAACCTCCATCATCATATTCTATTCCACCCATAGTGCTATATCCATGGCTCACTCTCATGTATTGCGTGAGAGTTGAAAAAACGGTGAAGCGCATTAAAAAGTATGAACCAATTGCTTGGTTGAAACCGGGGTTGTGCATGATGGGAGTATTTTGTGTGATGAAAATGAAACATAGCCTAACTATATGATTTTGTAGGGATGAACTTTCTTTAGCCATGTTATTTTGAGAAGACATGATTGATTTGTTAGTATGCTTGAAGTATTACTATTTCCTATGTCAATGTGAACTTTTATTTTGAATCATTTGGATCTGAACATTCATGCCACAATAAAAAAAATTACATTGAGAAATATGCTAGGTAGCATTCCACATCAAAAATTCTATTTTTATGATTTACCTACTCGAGGACGAGTAGGAATTAAGCTTGGGGATGCTTGATACGTCTCCAACGTATCTATATTTTTTGATTGTTCCATGCTATTATATTACCCGTTTTGGATGTTTATGGGCTTTACTTTACACTTTTATATCATTGTTGGGACTAATTCCCGGCCCAAATTGCTATTTTTTGCCTATTTCAGTGTTTCGAAGAAAAGGAATATCAAATGGAGTCCAGACGAATGCAACCTTCAGGAGCGATCTTTTTGGAACAAACGCAGTCCAGGAGACTTGGAGTGGACGTCAAGAAGCAGCCGAGGCGGCCACGAGGCAGGAGGGCGCGCCCTAGGGGGGTGGGCGCGCCCTAGGGGGGTGGGCGCGCCCCCACCCTCGTGGGCCCCTCATGGCTCCCCTGACCTACCTCCTTCGCCTATATATATCCACGTACCCTGAAAACATCCAGGAGCACCACGAAAAACTATTTCCACCGCCACAACCTTCTATATCCACGAGATCCCATCTTGGAGCCTTTGTCGGCGCTCCGCCGGAGGGGGAATCGACCACGGAGGGCCTCTACATCATCTGCAAGGCCTCTCCAGTGAGTTGTGAGTAGTTTACCACAGACTTTCGGGTCCATAGTTATTAGCTAGATGGCTTCTTCTCTCTCTTTGAATCTCAATACAAAGTTCTCCTCAATCTTCTTGGAGATCTATTCGATGTAACTCTTTTTGCGGTGTTTTTGTCAAGATCCGATGAATTGTGGGTTTATGATCAAGTTTATCTATGAGAAATATTTGAATCTCTTCTGAATTCTTTTATGTATGATTGGTTATCTTTGCAAGTCTCTTCGAATTATCAGTTTGGTTTGGCCAACTAGATTGATATTTCTTGCAATGGGAGAAGTGCTTAGCTTTGGGTTCAATCTTGCGGTGTCCTTTCCCAGTGACAGCAGGGGCAGCAAGGCACGTATTGTATTGTTGCCATCGAGGATAAAAAGATGGGGTTTATATCATATTGTTTGAGTTTATCCCTCTAGATCATGTCATCTTTCTTAATGCGTTACTCTGTTCTTCATGAACTTAATACTGTAGATGCAGCAGGAGTCGGTCAATGTGTGGAGTTAGTAGTAGATGCGGAATCGTTTCGATCTACTTGTTACGGACGTGATGCCTATATACATGATCATGCCTAGATATTCTCATAACTATGCACTTTTCTATCAATTGCTCGACAGTTATTTGTTCACCCACCATAATACTTATGCTATCTTGAGAGAAGCTACTAGTGAAACCTATGGCCCCGGGGTCTATATTTTATCATATAAGTTTCTCATCTACTTTTATTTGCAATCTTTACTTTCCAATCTATATCATAAAAATACCAAAAATATTTATCTTATCTTATTTTCTCTATCAGATCTCACTTTTGCAAGTTACCATGAAGGGATTGACAACCCCTTTATCGCATTGGTTGCGAGGTTCTTGTTTGTTTGCGTAGGTACGAGGGACTTTTGAGGAGCCTCCTACTGGATTGATACCTTGGTTCTCAAAAACTGAGGGAAATACTTACGCTACTTTACTGCATCACCCTTTCCTCTTCAAGGGAAAACCAACGCAGTGCTCAAGAGGTAGCAATGCCCCCATGTATTTTACCCTTGAATCTGTTAAGGTGAAGGTGACGTGCCACAATAGTTCCTAAGCTATAAGTGTTGTCACCATAAAGTGCGTGATGCAAAACAGCACAGTCTGGGGCGCTAAGTGAACCCACCTTCTCTCTCGCTAGCAAGCACATTGCAATAAATAAGGCAAAATAATGCATAGCGGGAAACTGCAAGCTAACGACAGTGGTGTCCGATACTCCTCTCTCATCCCCCACTGTCAGAGTACGGTAAAAATCATCAAACTCTGAGAGCTTAGGCTATACCAAATCCCCATCAGAAGGAAGCATGCATATATCACAAAATTCAGTAAGTGGTATCTGGTGGTTTTCAGCATATAAATTAAATGACACCTCAAGGGGATTATTCCTAGAATGAAAGTGAAAGTTTTGCACGAAGGAGTTTGTGAGGAGATGATACTATTTGTATTCAGTTGCGATGAAGTCGGTGAGGCCAGCATTAGCAGCATATTGGGTGAACTCTTGAAGGATTCCGGCCTCTTCCATGAACGCATTATGCGGCCACTCGCACGGCCGTGGCTCCGCCAACCTCGAGGTATGGAGATCATTTTCAGATGACTGCCCAATAACCCCCTTGGAGTTCTTCTTGGAAGCAAACTTCCTAAATAAACTCATCCTTTTCCTATGAACAAAATTCTGAAATTTTTAGTCCACAAAATTTTTCTCAACAAAACTTCACAAAATCGGTAGCAACTACTCATAGAGATGTATAGATGCCATAGCAAGCATTCAAATTACACAGAACTCTAAGAATTCAACATGCAAGCTCATCTATAGCAGCACCAAGAGTAGCTAATTATTCTAAATATAAACCACTAAAACAAAAACTAATTAGACACATGGAGGAGTCACATACCAAGCAACAAATCACCGAAATAGTTTCGAAAATGGAGCTTCGAGCAAAGAGATCGAAATCCGTGGTTTCTGTAGCAAGAACACGAGAGAGAGAGTGATAGTGATTTTTTCTGGGTGAATGGAGTGATGTGGGAAGAAGAAGTAAGTGAGGGGGCCCACATGGGGACCACAACCCACCAGGGCACGCCTGGGGGGTTCTGGCGCACCTAGGTGGGTTGTGCCCACCTGATGCACCTCCCTCTAATATTATTTGCACCAGAAATTCAGAAATATTCAGAAAAAATTGTATCATATTTTCAGAGCATTTTGAGAACTTTTATTTTTGGATCATTTTTTATTGCACGGAAAACTCAAAAAACAGACAAAGCATGGCATTTTATTTTATTTAACTAATAAAAACAAAAAAAGTAGGGTCAGAAGGTAGTGCTCACTAAATTCATCAACTTCATACCTCTCAAAAATGATCAATTAATAAGGTTGATCAAGTCTTATTAACAACCACTTTCGATTAATATGAAATCGAAGAACTTTCGTAAATCAACTAAGTTACCTCAATGGGGATATGAATGTCCCCAACAATAAGCATTTCATATTTCTTTTTAACAATAGGTAGAGGTAGTTGAAAACTTCCAATAGTGATTGTCGGAGATTTTTCAATAACATTAATACCATTCACTTGGAATTGTTTCTTCGGAAAGTGCACCATATGCTCATTACCATTGATATGAAAGGTGACCTTGCTTTTATTGCAGTCAATAACAGCCCCTGCAGTATTCAAGAAGGGTCTACCAAGGATAATCGACATGTTGTCATCCTCGGGCATCTCAAGTATAACAAAATAAGTTAAAATAGTAACATTAGCAACAACAACGGACACATCCTCGCAAATACCGATAGGTATGGCAGTTGATTTATCAGCCATTTGCAAAGATATTTCGGTAGGTGTGAGTTTATTCAAATCAAGTCTTTTATATAAAGAGAAAGGCATAACACGAACACTAGCTCCCAAATCACATAAAGCAGTTTTCACATAGTTTATTTTGATGGAGCAAGGTATAGTTGGTATTCCCAGATCTCCAAGTTTGTTAGGTACTCCATCTTTAAAAGTATAATTAGAAAAGCATAGTGGAGATTTCAGCTTCCGGTATTTTCTCTTATTGGTGATGATGTCTTTCATATACTTTGCATAAGAAGGCATTTTTAAGATATCAGTTAAGCGAGTTCGCAGAAAAACTGGCCTCAACATTTCAGCAAAGCGTTCAAATTCTTCATCAGCTTTCCCTTTAGTTGACTTAGGTGGAAAGGGCATAGGATTTTGAACCCATGGTTCTCTTTCTTTTCCATGTTTTCTAGCAACAAAAAATCTCTTTTATCATATCTTTTATTCTTAGGTTGTGGGTTATCAAGATCAACAACTGGTTCTATCTCAACATCATTGTGTGGTTATTTATCATTTGGTTGAGTGTCTTCATGAACCTCATCATTATCTTTTTCATTATCACAAGGTGAGTGTTCATTACCAGATTGAGTTTCAGCATGAGAGATAGAAACTTCATTATCATTATCAGGAGGTTTTTCTATTTCAGGTTCACTAGAGGCACGCAAAGTCTTATTATTTTGACATGTTTCGTCATTGTCATATTGCTTTGCATGATCATGTAGTTGACATCGTATTTGTGTCAAAGCCACCTTTCATAATTCTTTCATACATGTCACTCTTGATTCCTTACACATCACGGTACACCGCCGGAGGCATTCACATAGAGTCATATTTTTGTTCTAAGTATCGAGTTGTAATTTTTTGAGTTGTAAGTAAATAGAAGTGTGATGATCATCATTATTAGAGTATTGTCCCATGTGAGGAAAAAAAAAGAGGCCAAAGAAGCCAAATAAAAAAAGAGCCAAAGAAGCCAAAGAAAAAAAGGAAAAAAAGAAGAAGAAAAAAGAGAGAAAAAGAGAGAAGGGACAATGTTACTATCCTTTTTCCACACTTGTGCTTCAAAGTAGCACCATGATCTTCATGATAGAGAGTCTCCTATTTTGTCACTTTCATATACTAGTGAAAAAATTTCATTATAGAACTTGGCTTGTATATTCCAACGATGGGCTTCCTCAAATCCCCCTAGGTCTTCATGAGCAAGCAAGTTGGATGCACACCCACTTAGTTTTTCTTTTTGAGCTTTCATAAACTTATAGCTCTAGCGCATCCGTTGCATGGCAATGCCTACTCACTCGCATTGATATCTATGATGGGCATCTCCATATCCCATTGATACGCCTAGTTGATGTGAGACTATCTCCCTCTTTTTGTCTTCTCCACAACCACCATTCTATTCCACCTATAGTGCTATGTCCATGGCTCACGCTCATGTATTGCATGAAAGTTGAAAAGGTTTGAGAATACTAAAGTATGAAACAATTGTTTGGCTGAAACCAGGGTTGTGCATGATTTAAATATTTTGTGTGATGAAGATGGAGCATAACCATACTATACAATTTTGGAGGGATAAGCTTTCGTTGGCCATGGATAAATATGTTAGGTAGCATTCCACATCAAAAATTCTGTTGTTATCATTCTCCTACTCAAAGACGAGCAGAAATTAAGTTGTCAGGACGCGACCTAATCAACTCACCCACGCCAATGCTGGGAAACTTTCCCATCAAGCTACCCAGGCATGAATAGGGTCTTCGGATCCGATGAAAGAAAAGTACTTCTTGGGGAGCTTGGTTGGAGCTCCTTGGATGTCCAAGATGTATCAATAATTGGACTAAAGTATGTTTACAATGAACGGAGATGCGGAAAGAAATGATGAACCAGTTTGCAAGGCCGAAGATCAGTAACAGAGGGCAAGCCGTCCGAGAACCTACCCTCAGCTTGAAAGACCGGTTCAAGGATAGGGGGTGCTAACCACGTCGGTCCCCAATCATGGGCTGGGCCGAGGACCCCCAGACAACCGACAAGTGGCCACGTTAGCCATGCCCCACGGCATATTCAAGATGGAATCCTCCAAAGACTTAGCGCATACTCCAAGACACATTTGAATCATCGACATGTTTATCCCTTGATGTAAAGGACCTACATGTAACCCTAGGTATCCCCGGTGCCTATATAAGCCGAGGGGTTTAGACTGTAGGGTTAGATTCATTCACATACAATCTCAAGGTAGATCATCTTGTATTCTGTACCCCATCCAAGATCAAAACAACAGAAGCAAGACGTAGGGTTTTACATCGAGAGGGCTTGAACCTGGGTAAAACATCGTGTCCCTCTTTGTCCTGTTATCATCTAGCCAAGATCACCAGCTCTGGACCCCTACCCGAGATCCACCGGTTTCAACTCCGACACATTGCAAGGGTGAGTCGGAATCGACCAGGGGAGTCTAGACTCGTCCATTGCTTGGGCCCGTTGGACTCGACCAGAGAACGCCTGCATGAGTTGATTCGTACTCGACTAGAGGAGTCGGACTGGATCACTTCATGTGTGAGTCAAACTCGGCTCGGGTTCGGCCATTGCAGGGGTGGGTCAGACTCGGCCAGAGGAGTCGGACACAACCATCGCGTGCTTGAGTAAGACTCAACCATGGAGAGTCGAACTCAACCATGCCAGTGATGAGTCGGACTCAGCCATGGGAAGTCAGACTCAGACATGGCACGAGCGTGTCAAAGTTTCCAAGGTATGCCAACCAGACTAACGACCCAAGCTTCCATAGTATTTACCGGTACGGGGCAGGGCTTGGCTGCCCCGTTGCGCCGAATGACGCAACGTCCCATTTCAAACCCGAAGTGCTCTCGAAAAGTTCGTCTTTGTTGGTAAAAATAGGCTTGCAACCACCTAGGGTACCAATTCAAACCCTTGTGATGGAAAACTAGGGAGGATCTCTCTTCAAAATTACATACTTGAGTGTGAGCAATTTGTAATCGGTCAGATTTGCAAACATTGGATTGAAACAGCTATTAACAAACTATGATATACATTAATTCCGTTATTGTAGTAGCATCAAATGCAATACGACACCATATACACATTGCAGCGAGAATATGACTTCTTCGTTTATCTGGGAATGTCACACCAACTGAGGATAATGTTTCGCAAACAAGCACCATGCGGCAGCAACTACCAGAAAGACATGCTCCTTTTAATAATGGACATGTGGTAATTCCTCTAAAAAAATGCTGCTGTGAAATTAGTCATAGCAGATCATGTCCAATGCAGAAGAAAGAATGCTTCGGTGGCTCCACGGCTGGGGCAGCAATACTTAATGCTGTAAATGTATTTGTGGAGCATTAAATTTAATGAGTCACCCACTGCACAAAAGAGATCCACAAAATTTTATTTACTTCACCGAAAAGTACTCTGAGACTCCTTTTCTTGTCTGTAATGTAATACCTGGAGTGTAGCTTGATTAATTGTAACCCAATGCACACGTGCACAGCAAGAACCCTGTTGTTACATCATGTAATTAATAAAGATTTCTCAATGAATGGTGGATGTAAGAATTACAAATGTGAAAAATGTATACATTTCAAATGTAGTACCTGCTGCTGCAGTCCTCCCTGTATTCATCAAAAAAGACCCTGTAATTTTTGTATAATGGGTCATGCATGAGCAAAATCAATTCATCAAAGAAGACCCTGTAATTTTCTGAATAGTGTTCTCCGAGTTGTAAGCAAAGATACAAACTATCTAATATATATCCGCATTCCTGCCTAACAAAGGCATGATAACACAAAGATAATTATGCAAAAATACAGACATTGGATCTTTATCCGCATTCCTTCCTAACTAAGGCATGATAAGACAAATAAATTTATCTTTCTTTCTCTAATAATAATAAAGCGTCTACGGCTTCTGGTTGTATGTCATCAGCATTTTTATAGAAAAGTCCCTCTGTTTCCGAGAAATAAACACGCGGTCCTTTTTAAGTGTGTGTCTGAGAAACGATTCGGTTTTTGCACAAAACCCCCTTTCACTTAGAATATTCAACCCGCAGTGCTCTGGGTCCGCCCCCTCCCCCCCCCCCCCCCCCCCCCCCCGCCTCAAAGCGCAACAGTTAACATAAATCAGCCGCCATGCCTCCCATGGGCAGACACCCATGTCGTGATTGGCTTCGGCTAGCCAAGGGGCGGCCGGAGCAGAGGACGACGGAAAGGCAACAAGGAAGCACCGACGTCGGCTAGCCAGGGGGTTGTCGAAGCAGAGGACGACGGGAGGCGGTCGACCATGGTTGCAGAGGTGCTCGCAAGCAGGGAGGAGCAGAGGCGAGGACGGAGCGGCTCGGGCGCGAGCGCTCGCGCTGTTGGTGGAGGGAGACCATGCGTGGAGGAGGCAGGGTGATTGCGCCGTCCGCCAGCGCCAGCCGCGAACACGCACTGTTGTGACTGCGCCGCCGGCAACCCTCTCCGGCATCAACCGGTCCTAGCCCCGTCATCTGTCCGGCACGGCGGAGCCCTTGTCGGCGGCGGAGGATGGGAAGGCGGCCCCATTCGTCGTCCTCGACCTGGAGAAGGAGAGAGTTGTCAGGGGGAGAGAGAGAGAGAGAGAGAGAGAGAGAGAGAGAGAGAGAGAGATTGTGTGTGTTGTCCGTGTTTGTCGGTCAAGTCCTTCTGCTTGGGCCAAGCCCAAAATCAGTGCAAAAAAACAAAAACAAATGAAATATAATTTTCCAAAAAAAGTTCTTCGCCAAAAAATCAAATCACTTTTTAAAATGTTCTATTTTTAAAAAAAAAAACACCCTTTCAAGAAAAATGTGTTTTATGAACAAGAACAAACAAAGTAGTTTGAAAGACAATTCCATGAACAACTACTCTTTCATCGGAGCTGAATTAGATTATGGAAATGTCATTAGGATATAAAAAATGTTGTATAATGCAACATGGAGCATGTTCAAATTTGTTCATCCGTTGCAACGGACGAGCATTGATACTAGTTTAGAACAAACATTGCGTTTGATAAAAGTATATGAGAAATAGAAAATGATGAACCAGCAAACCAGTGGACAAGCCTTTTATGATATGTAGTTTCACATTTCAAAACAATGTACTATGTGTATCGATAGTCTTCGCCCAATAGATTCAAAACAGCGTGAATCGACTGAGTTTTCTCCAACAGACAAAAAATTTATTTTCTCACCTAAAATAAAAGAAGAACTGCGACAGACCATACAAAGAGATTGCATGATTAATACTGAAACTAATCTTCAGAGATACCATATGAAACTGAAAGGCATCCCAAGCTTCTGCCATCAGGCTAGCCGTGCCAAAAAAAACAAGACGCTGCACCCCGAACCGAATTGCAACTCGTATTGCAACAGTAGCTGCTTTTATAGGGATCCGAGCGACCCGCTCTGATCACAACCGTACAACCATCAAAATTGTCCCCAAAACTGACAGCAACACACCAAGTCTCGGCCCGCAAAGCCGCCGCCAACAGAAAAGATACTCGATGCAGACTGATGTGGACAGATCACTACGGCGGCGGCTGGATTCTCCGCATCGGCAGATCACATCGGCGCCGCCGGCGCAGCTGCCGGACGACCTGATCCACTACAGCATCCTCGCCCGCCTCCCCTTCCGGCTGCTCCTCCGCCTCGCCCCCGTCTGCAAGGCGTGGCGCCACCTCATCCTCCACGACCCCGTCTTCGCCCGCGTGCAGGCGCAGTGCCCCTCGCCGGCCTCCGGCGTCCTCGCCCGCTTCCACCAGGGCCGGCTCGAGGTTCTCGCCCCCGGAGCCGCAGCCGCCGCCGTCGCCCCGCCGGACGCCGGCCTCTCCTTCTTGCCCGTCGCCGACGCGAACCGGCAGCACCTCCGGCTCTGCTCCACCACGAGCGGCCTTCTTCTGGTCACGACCGGCAGCACCTTCTGGGTCGTCAACCCAGCGACCCGCGCGTTCCGTGAGATCCCATACGCCGGCGAGGGCGCTTTCAGGGCGTGCCTCGCGTACGACCCGGCGACGGCGCACCAGGAAAGCTACCACCTCGTCGTCCCTGCCCGGGCAAACATGGAGCTGTGGAGGTTCTGGATCTTCTCCTTCTCGTCGCTCTCGCGCGGATGGCGCGCGTCGTGGGCGACCGTGCGGATGCCGCCGTACGGCGGTGTGCAGCCCAAGGCTTTACACCTGGGCGGGCTCTCGTACTGGCTTTGCAACCGCGGCGACGTGCTCTGGTACAACTACGGCGCCGACGCGGCGGGCAAGCTGCCGCCGCCGCCGCACGGGAAGAAGAGGCCGTCCTCCCTGGTCGACGGAGGAGGGTACATGGAGGGCAGCAGGGAGCTGGTGGCGTGGCGCGGGCGGATCGCGATGGTGTCAGCGAGCCCCGCCCTGCTGGCCGTGTGGGCGCTGTCGTCGTCGCCCTCCTCGGGCAATGCCTCGCCGGCGCGGTGGGAGATGGTGCACCGGAGGAGTGTTGAGTCAAACCTGTCTTCGATGCATGCATGGCTATGCATGCTTGGTTACTACTTAGCCAGGAGGTGGAAATGACATGCAGCTGCATGTCGGCAAGAAAAGCAGTAGCGGCTGCATGCCTTGGTAGTTAAGGAAACTACTAGTAGTAGTAATTTACTAGGGTAAAAGCTGAGCAAGCTAGTCGTCAGCAGTGATGTAATCTAGGAGCTTGACGTAAGCTCATACGAATAGTTAGTCGGTTCAGCTACCTATAAAAGGAGCTGCATCCCGGTTGTAAAACTCAGGCCATTCCAATTTCATTACAAGGCATTTCCTCCTTCTAGTACCACCGTGTGTGCTCCAAGCCTCAAGTGTTGTGTATTAGTACTACTACTACTACGTGTGTGTGTGATACACTAGTGAGTGTGTGAGTAGTACGTGTGTGTGCTCATCCACCGGTCATCTATCAGTGTACTCGAGTGCTAGCGAGTAGTTCTGGGCTGACAATTGGCATCAGAGCCTCTGGTTATGGTAGCCATGGCCGGTGGTAAAGGAGTTCAGCAGCGCACCACCTCGGGTGGTTCCCAGGCGCGGCCATCACAGGACGGCTCCCAGTCGCCGGCTCCGGAGGAGCGGCGAGGGCGCAGCCGCTCCAGGCGCGGCCATCGCGGTGAGGTCGTGGTTAGGGAGATCGTGCGCGAGACCGCGGTCAGTGGTAGCGTACCCATCACCTTCCCGATGCTCACGCGCTCGAACTACAGCGAGTGGGCGTTGATCATGGAGTGCAACCTCCATGCGGTGAGCCTCTGGGCTCCCATGGAGGATGACTTGGTCGAGAGAAAGGAAGACAGGAAAGCCGTGGCGGCACTCATGCGCGCCACGCCGCCGGGGATGCACGGCATGCTCGCGGCGAAGGCAAGCGCCAAGGAGGCGTGGGAAGCCATCCGTACCCAGCGCCTCGGCAGCAACCGTGTGCGCGAAGCGAACGCGCAGAAGCTGCGAGCGGACTTCGAGAACATCGCCTTCAACGAGGGCGAGCTCGTCGACGACTTTGCCATGCGGATCTCCAGCGTTGCGTCACAACTCCGCGCGCTCGGCGACACCATGGACGACGCGAGAGTCGTGCGGAAATTTCTCCGCGTCGTACCATCTCGCTTCGCTCAGGTAGCGGTCTCCATCGAGACCTTGCTTGACCTGAGTGAGCTCTCCATCGAGGAGCTCACGGGCCGGTTGCGGGTGGTCGAGGACCGCCTTGATGACGGCCGCGAGAGCTTCGGCGGCAGACAACTCCTATTCTCGAAGAAGTGGGAGGCGAAGAAGTGTCAAGGACGTGGTGGAGGTGCCCCGAGCAGTGGAGGCGGCACCGGCAGAGGCGGCGGTCGCACCCAGGGCGGAGACGGACGAGGTGCCGGCAACGACGACCGGGACAAGTGCCGATATTGTAGCATCAAGGGCCACTGGGCCCGTGAGTGCCGCAAGAGGATGGCTGATGAGGATGCCGCGGCCGCGGCGTACCTCGTCGAGGCTGAAGAGGACGGTGGGCCAGCAATGATGATGCTTGCGTCGAGACCATGCAGGAGGGCACAGCGCCTCCGGCAACCATGGTCCCGACAAGCATCGAAGCCGTGCAGGAGGGCGCAGCACCTCCGGCGACCACGGTGCCGGCAACCGTCAAGTCTGTGCGGGAGGCACGGAGCTCTTCAAATAATCCCCTCCCCACATCGGTAGCGCTCTCCCCGACAACAACGTTCTCGGGAGATTTCGATTGGGAGGAGATGAAGACCCGGGTGTGGGGGAGCCACGCCCCGGCAACCACGTCCCTTGTGACGCTGGTCAAGCCCGTGCAAGTTGGCACGGCAATCGCGGCCCCGACATCCTCGGGACCCGACAAGCCCGTGCAAGTTGGCATGGTAAAGGCGTACCCGACATCCTCGGGACCCAATAAGCCCGTGTCAGGAGGCACGGCAACGACGCATATGGTGGGCCATGTCCCAACCATGATGCTGGTGACCAGTGAGACCATGCAAGAGGCACGACACTCTCAGGTTGGCCATACCCCGACAACCAGGTTCTCGGGGTTCTGCAAGCCCGTGTGGGCAACACGGCACTCTTTGACGGGCCTCAACAGCTGGGAGGCCATGAAGAGACGGTCATGGGGCGGCAAGGCCTCGACCGTGACTCTGGCGACCATCGAGGCTGTGCAGGAGGCGCGGTGCTCTATGGTCAGCCACGCAGCAACCCTGACGCGCTCGGGGTCCATCGAGTCCGTGCGGGAGGCACGACTTACGTTTGTCGGGGGAGACCCGACAAGCAAGTCCGATGGGAAGAGCAGCAAGGACTCCGCTACCCTGAGAGGAACCACTCTGGTCAGTGTGGCGTCCGGCACAACGACCCTGGGAAGGGAGTTCCCGGGCAGTGCGGCGTCCGGCACGACGACCCCAGGAAGGGAATTCCTGGGTAGTCCGATGTCCGACAAGTCATCCCCGGGAAGGGAGTTCCCGGGTAGCGTGACGTCCGACACGACGACCCCGGGAAGGGAGTTCCCGGGCAGTGTGACATCAGGAACTACGACCCCAGAAACACTGACGCCCACGAGCGAGGTGGTTCCCGGGCAGTTCATGTCCCCATCAACAGCGCGGTAGGACTTGTTCGATGCCAACAAAAATGGTGGCGATCCACACAGGTTCCGAAGCCTAGAGGGACCTTCTCGAGCCCGCGAGACGATCGCAGCACCCGAGATCAAGAAGCACGAACAGGGCATACGGGCCGCCGAGAAGACGGATATCCCAACGAAGGCACTTGGTTGCGTCGAGTTCCAAGAGCCGCACGACAGGACCGGGATCATCAAGACCCTCCTACAGGTTTGAGGGGGAGATTGTTGAGTCAAACCTGTCTTCGATGCATGCATGGCTATGCATGCTTGGTTACAGCGGCAGCAGTAGCAGTTACTTAGCCAGGAGGTGGAAATGACATGCAGCTGCATGTCGGCAAGAAAAGCAGTAGCGGCTGCATGCCTTGGTAGTTAAGGAAACTACTAGTAGTAGTAATTTACTATGGTAAAAGCTGAGCAAGCTAGTCGTCAGCAGTGATGTAATCTAGGAGCTTGACGTAAGCTCATACGTATAGTTAGTCGGTTCAGCTACCTATAAAAAGAGCTGCATCCCGGTTGTAAAACTCAGGCCATTCCAATTTCATTACAAGGCATTTCCTCCTTCTAATACCACCGTGTGTGCTCCAAGCCTCAAGTGCTGTGTACTAGTACTACTACTACTACTACGTGTGTGTGATACACTAGTGAGTGTGTGAGTAGTACATGTGTGTGCTCATCCACCGGTCATCTATCAGTGTAAGTGCTAGCGAGTAGTTCTGGGCTGACAAGGAGCTGGGATGAAATCCCTGGCATGGCGCCCCCCGCGTCGCGCTTCCTGTGGTCGGTGGTGCCGGCGGGAGTGGACGTCGGCGCGGACGAGGTCTTGGGCCTGGCGATGCGGATCGGGTACAGGCAGCGCCGCGGCCACGGCGTGGGTGGTGGTGTTGACAACGAGAATGTGTGGCGTCGCGAGGTGTTGCGGTACGACATGCGTACCGACGCCACGGCCACGGTGGCGGAACTGGTCGGCAGGGAGAAGCACGACGACTTCGTCGTCTTCGGCTACCACTCCAGCATGGCGCCATTGTACTAGCAGCTAATTAAAACCTCTCCATCTCAAGGTTTTTTCTGACAGTAATTTGATGGAACTCGATCATCGCAGGTACTGATAGTATTCTGGATACTTCACTTTTCAGCTATCTATCAATGTCTCCGTTTCTAAATATAAGCCTTTTTAGCAATTTCAATACGGACTACAAACCAATGTATACAGACATATTTTAGAGTGTATATTCACTTATTTTGCTCTCCATGTAGTCCATCTTGAAATATCTAAAAAGACTTATATTTAGAAACGGAGGAAGTATTATATTATCAAAACATAATGGTCTATTTGAATCTCTCAAAATCCTAGCTATTCTCAGCATGATTTTGCGGAATCTCAAAGAGGAAGAGGTTATTTGAGGGGAGAGGCAGATGTTTATTTTCACTACCTATTTTTACAAGAATCTTTTTGGTCCTGCAGAATCTAATGTACATGTTTACTTAGGACCCGAGAGTTATTAGATAAGATGTTCATAGTGCAATTAAGAAGTAATGCTGCCATTTTTCAATTAAAGCATAACAAGGCTGCTGGCCTGATGGTTTAGCTAGTGAATTTTATCTGCGTTTTTGGCCATTCGTTTATGGGGATTTGTTTTTTTTTAGTTCTATATATCATGGTAGGCTTGATCTTGCTAGGTTGAACTATGGTGTGTTAACTTTGTTGCTAATTAAGGGTACATGAGGTGATAAAATTCAGATGTTTAGGTTGCATTGATTTCTTAATACCTTTTTGAAAATCTTTACAAAAGTTATTAATAATAGATCTATTAGTCTAGCTGATAAGATTATTTCTTCTCTGCAAACATATTCCACAAAAGGGTAGGTTTATTTAAGATGGGTAAATCGTACTCCATTAAAAATTTAATGAGCTGGTTAGAAAGAAAAGAGACGATTCAAGCCATTGAGATTGTACTTCAATGAGGAGGGGGGGGGGGGCGCTTCTCCCCTGTCGCTCTCGCAAGCGACGTCGGGGTGAACCCTAGCCCCAACCCCCGCATCCTCCACAAACCGCTCTACACTCACCGCCATTGAAAGGCGGCGTCGGGCGAAGCTCGGTCGACGGCGGGGCTCGTCCTACCCCCCTGGCGAGCGGCGGAACGGCGACACAAGACGGAGCGGCCGCACCGCCGACGGCGAAGCGCTTAGCGGGGCGGTGGTGTGGGACGACCTTCAGGCCATGGTGTGTGGCAAAGGTGTGGCGCCGGAATCGGACAGGCGCAGGGGTGGCGCCGTGAATGCGGATCGAACGCTGAGCTGAAGTTGGGGGTGCGGCTTTGGCCTCCCTTAGTCGGGTGGCGACGAGGCGCTCGACGCCTCCATTGGCTACCTTCGGCACGGATCTGTCAAGCAGAGGGCTGGGTCATGGCGGGAATCTCATGCGCCCTGACATGATCCGGTTTGATCTCGTGCGATGGATGCACTAGTTGGCGATGTGGTCACGATAGCTCGGGCGACGGCGGTTGGCGTTCCGTGGCGGGACACGGGTCGTGCTGGCTCCTCCCTTCTCCTAAGTACATGTCGGTAGCGCGGACTACTTGCGTGGTGGAGATGGCCACATCGTGGGGCTCATACTTGGGAAGATCAGATTGGGGCTTGTGGCGGTTCGGAGCTCCTGCTCCAGGTAAGTGATGATGTGCTCAGTCTGTGTTGTGCCCGTGGGCAACGAGGTCCCTCTCCCCGGGGGTGCAGTGCTCTATGGTGGTGGTCGGGTCGGTGCTATTCTGTCAGGCAGCTTGACGTCGAAGGTCACGGGCATGACATCATGTGAGCTTGTTCAACGACAGCCGTCGGTAGTCACGAGGTTGTATCTCCACAGGTCCATCAGGGCTGGCTGGAGATGCAGGTGTGGGTGCCTCCTACCCAGGCCCAGCCCTGGGGGGGGGGGGGGCGAGAGGGGCGCCGCCCCGTGGCCAAGGGGCCCCCAAGTATGTTTTCTGCTCCTGTATGGGCCTATTGCCCTGACCCAAATGCTAAACAGATGAAGTATTACATACTCTGTCCGCAAAAAATTGAGTGTAGATTGTTTTCCTCTGATTTCCTTCCTATGACTATTGAATTTAAGATCTGTTTGCTGCTACGATTGTGGCGGTTCGGTAACGCTGGAAATACTGCAAAGAGCCCAAGATAGTGCGGATGGATTGCCAAAAGCAGAATTATGTGCAGTTGCAGTGTGGTATATTTGGTGGTAGAGACGACAACTTGTTAAGGGAGAAAGTATAATGTCCCCGGATCGTACTGCTACTATTATCAAGGTACTGTGTACAAACTTCTTCCGAGCATCAAAACCTAATATACCATATAGAAAACGAGAGCATATGTGGAGGAAACCACCTAGAGGATGGGTGAAGGTCAATGTTGATGCCTCGTTCAGTGCTGAAACTATGTCATGTGCAGTGGGCGCGATTGCTCGAGATGACAGAGGAGAGTTCATTGCAGCCGCAGCGTGGTTCATACCACATGTAATCACTGCCGAATCAGCGGAAATACAAGCCATCAGGAACGGGGCTTGGCTAGCGCAACACATTGGCTGTAACTCTCTCATCTTGGAGTCAGATAACCTAAATGCTGTACAGGCTTTTGACCAACAAGAGACATACAATGGTAATGATGCAGTCGTGGTGATGGATGGCAAGCAGACTTGTACCGATTTTGCAGCAGTTTCCTACCTTCACTGCTTTAGGGAAGCGAACGAGGTTGCTGATCTTTTAGCAAAGCATTCTTCCCTTAGTAGATCCTCTCATCTTTGGGAAGATTCTACCCCTGACTTTATTTCTCATGCTATTATAAACGACTTGTCCATTATTTAAGAAATAAAGTTTATTTGCTGTAAAAAAAAGGATTCATGAATGGGTCAGTTATTGCCTGCGAATAATTAGGAGTTGTTGCCAAAGACGCTCCTGATTTCCTCCCTTATCCACCAGCCGAAAATAGTGCATCCAATTGTTCTGTCTTGAGATGTACGTCTGATTTTTGGACTAACTTGTAGCGTACAGCCAGGCCAAGTGGATCGAGGGAGATCACTGTGACGACGAGATTACAGTTGCAGCGAAGATAGGTATGCCTATGATCTCTGTGTATATAGCTAGGGTATGCCGTATCGGAGTTTATCAGGATGATTTATCAAAATGTATAAATGTTCATAGAAATTTCATCTGCATTGGTGCAACATTAGACATTATTTATGCAACGATGATATTGGGGGTTATAATATTTGTGAAAGAACTCTTCCGCGACCGGGTGTGGCGCGATCCCCTTCGCGCAGCCATACTCAGCTTCCGACACGCTCTATCTCTTTCCAAACCAGTCATAGTCTGGCCTTGTACAATGCTAGGTGCTTAGGAAAGTGCTTAAAAAATAAATCGGTTTTTCTGAAGCATCAGTGCTTATTTCTATAGGAGAGACGCCTAATTAAGCATCTGCATGTACAAATAAGCATCGGTGTTTAAGAAAAGTCTGGTTTATTTTTTCAAGCAACCCTCCTAAGCACCTTGCATTGTACAAGGCCTCAGTGTTTCCATGTATTCAAATGATGGCCCCACTATTCCATTGACCATGCAACTAACCCATACGTGCATGCACGTTTAATCTACAACCCCCCCCCCCCCCCCCCCCCCCCCCCCCCCCCCCCCCAATTCCGGCTGGGCTCACATAACTTTCCATCCCTCAATTAATCATGCCCCCCTGATTTTAACGGGGTGGTGGGGGTGGAGGTCCCTTTTCTTAATTAGCAATAATGTCCAAATACAATTGCTTAATCGGGAACAGATTGCCTGGTCGGAAAATCGAGCGTGCATTAGCCAGTTTGCCAACTCACTGATAGTTGCCACATCCATAAACTAATGTTGATTTGGACGACAAGGATTTTGCATATTACAGTGTTGACATCAACATGGGTAATAATAATGTAAGTGATCTTTTGGCTTTTAAATCATTTGCAAGTCCTTGGAGGTACCAAGTTTTACTATGGCTGCTTATGATCTAAGAAGTTGGGATAATCTCAATGAAATAGCTATTGGACATACTAGTGAAGAAGAGACTTGTATAAAACAAAACAATAATTGTATTTCCTTTAGCTGACAATTCAAGATAGTTATTTAATAGTCTTTTATGGTCTACGGTAAAGGCCCCGAGTTATAGTTTCGTCCCGGGCCCCTGAATTCTCAGGACCGGCCCTGCTCCTACCATGGAGGCATCGACCCACAATCCATGGTTGATGCTGAGCTAGGAGTGAAAGAAGACACCTTCTACTCATTCTACCGCAATGTGGGCAGTTAGTGGTATCTCGAGCATGGATGTCGTGGGGCGGGACACGTTGAGTCCCACCATTAGAATTCCTGGGGGAAGAGAATTTTGGATGGTCAATGCATGGAAGGACAATGACCAACACGTGATGCTCGATCGAGCGTTCCAACAGCATGGCCGCGAAGGAGCTTTCTCGCCTTCCTACATGCTTTTTGATGCTCAGCGAACCAAAATTTCTTGTTTCCTTGAGGGTTTAGAGCCTGTTTGGGACTGCTCTGCTCCTTAAAATTCAGCTTCGCTCTGGAAAATACAAGCCAAACGGGGAAACTCCATGATATGCCACTCCACAAAAAAAAAATCTGGGGTACACCTCCCAGATTTTTATGAAGCTCTTCAAGGGGTGCTTCAAAAAACTCTAGAAGCTGCAGTTGGGCGAAAATTACCAACCACTACCACCAGTAAGTGGATACCCCTCCGTTTCTTCCCCCTCAACCAATCAAATTGATCCTTTCCACCAAATTTCCCATTCTTGAAGCTGGAGCTCCATGCATTCTAAACATTCTATTCGGTAGTGCTACAACTTCTATATGAAACTGCTCCAAAGTGGAATTGGTGGAGTGAAGCTGATTTTGGTGAAGCGGAGCAGTCCCAAACAAGCCCTTAATATATCCTTTTTCCACTTTTTTTCCTTCCAAAAGTAATAGTAACCCCGTGTTTGTATTTTGTACCCTTTTATTTTACTTCACCAATTTTAACGGCATCTGCATTTGATAGCCGAGTTGTTCATCATGTTCCGAGCGACCTGGGTGATATGAAAGTTCATCACTAGAAAGCCGGGGGCACCATGGCGGCGGTGATGGCTTGGATAATTAATTTTATGCCCCTACTTGTATCCCATCGGTTTGATTTGCCGCTAGTTTAAAAAAATCAGTTTTTCCCGAGTGTGTTTGCTTCTCTTATGCTTTTGCCCTTTGACCATTTGATCGTTACTTTGAGAACTTCATAACAAATTCATACTAACCAGAAAAATGGAAATAAGCTATCTAAATGTTCTAGGAAAACATCATCTATATGTGAATGTCATTTGCATTCAAGACAAATGTGTTCGACTCCATCAATTTTAACGGCGTCTGCATTTGATAGCCGAGTAGTTCATCATGTCCGGAACGACCTGGGTGATATGAAAGTTCATCACTAGCTAAGAAGCCGGAGGCGAAGGAAATGGTACGTCTAGATGTCCTTCCAGCATTAAGATGGCGGTTTTGATGGACGGCCTAGACTCAGGTTCTCCTTGCACGCACAAGAGCCTAACCTTCACCACCCGCTCCACGGCCGCCGTATCGACCTCCTCCTCGCTTTTCATGGCCCTATTCAGCTCACCCTTCAGTAGGCACTCATACACCAGCTCCATCAGGGTTTGCTCCTCGCCGGCCTCCTCCATTTCCATGTTCCTCCTGCACGTCATGATCTCGAGCAGCACCACACCGTAGCTGTACACGTCAATCTTCGCCGTGACAGGGCCCGTGCCCCTGTACCACTCGGGGGCCAGGTACCCACGCGTGCCGCGGACACCGGTGAAAGTGTGTGTCTGGTCAGGTTGGAGCAGTTTGGCGAGCCCGAAGTCGGCGATCTTGGCCGTGCCAGCCGCGTCTATGAGGATGTTCTGCGGCTTGACGTCACAGTGGATCACGCGACTGCTGAGCTCGTCGTGGAGGTAGTGCAGGCCCCGGGCCACGTCGAGCGCGATGCCAAGACGGTCGGACCACGGAGGCGTCGAGGCAGCACCCCTAAACAACAGGTCGGTCACCGAACCGTTGCTCATGAACTCGTACACCAGGAGGCGGTGCGCGCCCTCGTGGCAGAAGCCGAGGAGGCGGACCAGGTTGCGGTGGCTCGTCCGCCCGATGGCGCGCACCTCTCTCTGGAACTCCCGTTCGCCATCCTCCACGAGCTTCTCCAGCCGCTTCACGGCGATAGCCTGCTCGCCGTTGCGCAGCGCACCTTTGAACACCGTGCCGAACGCGCCGCGGCCCACCGGGTCACGGAAGCAGTACGTGGCGCGCTCCAGCTCCAGGTAAGTGTACGACCTCAGGGGCGCCGCCTCCTCCTCCTCCTCGTCCAAGCCTTCGCCGCCGTCCGCGTCCGTGTTCGCGGGTGCCACGTTCCGGAGCACGGCCCTCCGTTTCACGTGGAGCAGCCACCCGGCCGCAATGAAGGCCGACAACGCGACGCATGCCAGGATGCCGATGCAAACCAACGCGATGACGGTCGTGCGCCCGACGGGTTTGCTGCGGGTGCCGCTGCCGCCTGTCGCCGCTCCCGCGGTCTTGACGAACAGCGTGTATCTGCCTCCAGCGCGGCCGTACCGCAGAGGGAGCTGCTGCTTGCTGCACGTGCCTTTGTCGGTGTCCCGCAGCACTACGACGCACAAGCAGTCGGCCATGCATGCCGCCATGCACTCTGCCGCGCTCGTGGCATTGCGCACCGTCTCGTACGGTACGTCCGCCCACCTCATGTTCGGCATGGACTTCACGGAGAAGTCTGCGGCATCTTGTTGCTGCCCCCATTTACAATCGCCGGCGCTGGAGTTCGCCGTGCAACCGAGCTCCGCATTGCTCGCGTCGAGAAAATCGAACCCTGGCGGGCACAAACAGCTAGGCCGATCCTGGTCGAGGACACAGTAGCTGTTGTGCCCGCAAACGCCATGGACATCGCACCGATCGGTCAGAGCGCTCCACACGACGGTGGTGGTATTGGACGCACTGCCAGAGCCAGACACGAAGGCATGGCGGTACAAACGCAGAATTCTGTCAGGATCAAGCGTGAGTCGGTAGTAGGCTTGCTCTCCCGCTCTTAAGGCTCTAGGCTGTGTCAGGTTTTTGGTAAAGCTCCCATTGCTGTTCACTAGGTAGAGCACGCCACTGGTATCAAGGCGCAAGATGTGGGTGAAACCCAAATTGAACGTCCCCGTGTTCCAGTACGACGAGGCTGGGTCGTTCGGCGTGCCCACCGGGTACAACACCAGGTTGCCGTCCTCTTGCTGGTTGGCGAGCCGGTACTTCCCGACGGCCTTGTTTGTGTCGGACACGCTGGAGAAGAGCTGCGTCGCGGGCACGAGGTCCTGCCCGGCGACCAGGGTGTCCGCCGAGGACTCGAACGTCTGCCACACCACGGCGCCGTCAGCGCCGAACAGCACAAAGTTGCCGTCATCGCGCATGGCGCCCGCCACGGCCGGCCTGGACGGCTGCGCGATGGTCCTGTCGTGGTCGCTCGCGCCTATCCAGAGGAGACGGCCGTCGTCGGCGAGCCTTAGCGTGCCGCCTGTTGCCGTGTCGTTGCGCTTCGCAGTCCACGTGATGGTTACGTTGGGCGTGGTGGCGAGCCAGACGCCAACTGCGAGGCCGCCTTCCGTGGCGTAGAAGCCGAAGGAGAAGCGGCCTGACGGGGACGACCAGCCGGCGCCTGCGTCGGCCTTCACGGGGGACAGAGATGTGATGCCCCTTTGCGCGCATGAAAAGTCGAGGGAAACAAGCATGGCTAGCGCTAAGCACAACAGCAGATGCAAATGGTTAGCAGCCATGGATGGTGAGCTGCTTACTAGGCTCAATCTATACTTGCTCGCTAACTGCGTAGAGTACGATGATTGCAGTTACTAGTAGCAGTACTAGCTACCAACCATTCAACAGGTCAATCGTGTTTTCTCAAGGAAGACGAGACTTGTTGGGCGAAATAGTCGTAGTTTCGACCTTTCAAACGGACGACGGAATGTAGCTCTCGGTGATTAATCAAACTAGCAGAGAAGGCGTGCCGGTAGAGTGCAGGCGATAAGATAGTGATACTATGGACTTCTTCTGTGCCCGTTGCCGCCGCGACGCGTAAAATAGTGGCGCCGGCTATCGATAATGGCCCGAGGACGCGTAAAAATCTGCCGGGTCAAGAGTCGTTGGATCTGTGCAACATTGTCAGTAGCAGTATTGGACATGTTGCGATATCACGGTGACCTCGCAGATGACATTGTAGCTCGACCACAACATCGGTCATGTTGCAATCCGGCCGCAACATCTGTCATCATGCTGCTATATGGAGTCGGTGCTTCTGTAACACAGCCCTTGTTGTGGTGAGGTTGTCGCATGGGCACATTGTCTCCAAGCTCGGGCTTGCAACGGAAAGTCGTCCTCAAGCACCGGCTTGCAGCGTCGAGTAGTTTGCGGCCGCACACGGCATCGCCGATAGCAGCATGCTCGTAGCAGTCAATGTTGGGTGATTTGTAGAAGTTGGTTGGGGCGGTGATGGGGGTTGGTGGGGTAGACAGCGAGCTTACATGAGTTGGGGTCCACCGTAGTGAAGCACGGATCATGACGCAAATCAAACGGACACGCACTCGGTCGACCGGCCTCGATCGACTGCATGATTGGAAGTGTTTTCCGTAGACAATATAGATAAGTTGCCTGAAAATTAGATTAGGATTAGTCAAATATTTTTGACGAGAAGGTCTAAATCGGACCGCTCCCGTGCCTTTGTTTACTTGTTCCTTCTCCAATCTGCCTTGTAGTGGCGATCGGCTGCCTGCTGCCACCGCCCACGCCCGGTGGCGTTTTGTCCCCGGCTATGGGTCACTCCCGCCGAGAACTCACCGGTGTTCCAGCACCTCGTCGCACTTGCCGCCGCCATCTTCCGCCTTGACACTGCATGTCTCTTCTATGCTGAATCGACTTATCTCAATTCAAAATTCAGGCAACTCATGTGTAGTCGCTGTGTAAAATAATACTGTGTGTGTGTGTGTGTGTGTGTTTTTTCTTCTTCTTATTAACCCTGCATTTAACTCCAGACTGAGAAAAAGAAAGACTTCTCCACACAAAAAAAAGAAAAAAGAAAAAAGAAAGACTGGGTTGCATGCAGTATGTGCATGTTGGTCCACGTTCTAAAATTTAAGGTTTGTTTGTGGTGCATACATTGATGTGGATGGGTAAAACACAAACTAATTGTTTTTTTTGCAAAAACTTAATTTGCAGAGCAAAAAGCACTGGGAGTACTAACCAAAACATGACGACGCGTGTGCAATACATAAAATACTTAGAGCACATCTTAGATGTGTTTTAGCAAAACTGTTTTTTTTGAACCATGCAGGAGGGCTGCATGTATTATATTGAAGAGAGGGAAAAAGTACACAACCAATAGAGTTACAAGCTGAAGCAAACCAGAGTAGAAAAGCAGTGAAGTCACGGTAAACCAAAACAACCTACGAGCTACGAAGTCTAGTCCACCAGACTACCAACAAAGATCTAAAGCTAACTAGTGAATTACAAAACGGCCTAGACTAGCTTCCGCCCATTGCTCTGCATTAATTTTGATTTGATCAATGACTCTTTGAAGCGGCGTGTGGGAATTTTCAAATATTCTTCCATTCCTTTCTCTCCAAATGCTCTAAATAATTAATGGTACCATCATATTCGAGGAATCCTTGCTAGAGTCCTGGACTCTAGTTCTGGCCTCTTGCCACCAATTTTGGAGAGAGGTAGTAGCATTTTGGGGATGGCCTCGCTTAGATTTGCCCAATGAAGCACCGAACTCTAAATGATGTTGATGACGCTGCAGCCGATGAATAGATGATGAGGGGATTCTTGCACATTGTTGCAGAAACAACATGCATCAATATGTGGCAAGTCTCGCTTGGCAAGACGGTCTGCTATCCAGACTCGCCCCCTGACGACCAACCAAAGGAAAAAATTGCATTTCAGGGGAGCCCAAGCCTTCCAAATGATGCAGTCAGTGCTACATTGAATCGATGGAGCAAAGTGTGCTTTAGAGACTGATTCCACCGAGTAGGTTCCCTTTGAATTCCATAACCAACTTCACTTGTCTTCAACCCCTTGCGTGATCTGAACTTCACTGACACTATTAGAAAAAGGGCTATAGATGGGATAGACACTAATAACACACCTGTCAGGTGGTGCCCCACACCATGCTAATGACGCACCAGGCACAAGGTGCGTCACTAGTAATATTTTTTTTCCAAACATTCTAAACTAGTAATGGCGCACTGTGCCACGGTGCGCCATTAGAATATATACTTTTTTTTGCAAAACTTTTAATGACGCACCAGAAGCAGGTGCGCCATTAGTAATCAGGGTCGACCCCCCCCCCCCCGCTCCACCGGCCGCCGCCGCCGACCCCCCCCCCCCACCCTCCCGCACTCCACCGCCGCCGACGTCTCACCGCACCCTCCCCCGCTCCACCGGCCGCCGCCGCCGACCCTCGGCCCGCACCCTCCCCCACTCCAGCGCCGCCGCTGACCCCCCGCACCCTCCCCCACTCCACCGCCGCCGACGTCCCACCGCACCCTCCCTCGCTCCACCGGTCGCCGCCGCCGACCCCCGGCCCGCACCCTCCCCCACTCCACCGTCGTCGCCGACCTCTCGCACCCTCCCCCACTCCATCGCCGCCGATGTCCCACCGCACCCTCCCCAGCTCCACCGGCCGCCGCCGTCGACCCCCGGCCCGCACCCTCCCCCACTCTACCGCCGCCGACGACCACCCGCACCCTCCCCCACTCCACCGCCGCCGACGTCCCACCGCACCCTCCCCCGCTCCACCGGCCGCCGCCGCCGACCCCCGGCCCGCACCCTCCCCCACTCCACCGCCGCCGATGACCACCCGCACCCTCCCCCACTCCACCGCCGCCGACGTCCCACCGCACCCTCCCCCGCTCCACCGGCCGCCGCCGCCGACCCCCGGCCCGCACCCTCCCCCACTCCACCGCCGACGACGACCACCCGCACCCTCCCCGCTCCACCGCCCGCCGCCGCCGACCCCCGGCCCGCACCCTCCCCCACTCCACCGCCGCCGACGACCACCCGCACCCTCTCCCCCGCACCCTCCCCGGCCCACTCCACCGTCACAAATGAATGCAACTTAAATTGCTAAAAAAACAAATTTGATTATATTTTCAAATAACAAATTTGATGATATTTTGAAATAATAAATTTGATGATATTTTTTCATATTCATAAATTTTTCAAATAACAAACTTGATGATATTTTTTAAAAAATTATTACTATTTTTATAAAAAAATATTACTGTTATGATTTAAACAAGTTTGAACATATTTAAACACAAATAAATATCAAACAACATTTTAAATGCATAAATACAAAAAATGGGAAGCCTGGGAATCGAACCCAAGACCTCTTGGTGTGTGTGCTACGTGCTGACCAATCGGGCTAATGGGCTTGTTCTGATGGAGTAGGGGTTATGTGGAATATAACCTGACCTGTCGGGCTAGTAAATTCTAATGGCGCACTGGGGCGGGGTGCGCCATTAGAATGGTTGTACTTATGGCGCACTAGGGGTGCGGTGCGCCATTAGATCCCTCCCCCCAGTTCACCTGTTCCCCTCGCACTGTTGCCTCCCTCCCTCCCTCGCCAGATCCACTCGCCCCAACCGTACACCGCCGCTGAAGGAAATATGCCCTAGAGGCAATAATAAAGTTATTGTTTATTTCCTTATATCATGATAAATGTTTATTATTCATGCTAGAATTGTATTAACCGGAAACAAAATACATGTGTGAATACATAGACCAACATAACGTCACTAGTATGCCTCTACTTGACTAGCTCATTAATCAAAGATGGTTATGTTTCCTAACCATAGACATGTGTTGTCATTTGATTAACGAGATCACATCATTAGGAGAATGATGTGATTGACTTGACCCATTCCGTTAGCTTAGCACTTGATCATTTAGTATGTTGCTATTGCTTTCTTCAAGACTTATACATGTTCCTGTAACTATGAGATTATGCAACTCCCGTTTACCGGAGGAACACTTTGGGTGCTACCAAACGTCACAACGTAACTAGGTGATTATAAAGGAGTACTACAGGTGTCTCCAAAGGTACATGTTGGGTTGGCGTATTTCGAGATTAGGTTTTGTCACTCCGATTGTCGGAGAGGTATCTCTAGGCCCTCTCGGTAATGCACATCACTATAAGCCTTGCAAGCATTGCAACTAATGAGTTAGTTGTGAGATGATGTATTACGTAACGAGTAAAGAGACTTGCCGGTAACGAGATTGAACTAGGTATTGGATACCGACGATCGAATCTCGGGCAAGTAACATACCGATGACAAAGGGAACAACGTATGTTGTTATGCGGTTTGACCGATAAAGATCTTCGTAGAATATGTAGGAGCCAATATGGGCATCCAGGTTCCGTTATTGGTTATTGACCAAGAATAGTTCTAGGTCATGTCTACATAGTTCTCGAACCCGTAGGGTCCGCACGCTTAAGGTTTTGATGACAGTTATATTATGAGTTTATGAGTTTTGATGTATCGAAGGAGTTCGGAGTCCTGGATGAGATCGGGGACATGACGAGGAGTCTCGAAATGGTCGAGACGTAAAGATCGATATATTGGACGACTATATTCGGAGTTTGGAAAGGTTCCGAGTGATTCGGGTATTTTTCGGAGTACCGGAGAGTTACGGGAATTCGCCGGGGAGTATATGGGCCTTATTGGGCTATACGGGAATAGAGGAGAGAGGCCAAAAGGAAAGAGGCCTGCGCCCCCCCCCCCCTCTGGTCCGAATTGGACAAGGGGTGCAGCCCCCTTTTCCTTTTGCCTCTCCCCCTCTTTCCCCTTCTCCTACTCCAACAAGGAAGGAGGGAGGGAGTAGGACTCCCCTTGGCGCGCCCCCTCCTAGGCCGGCCGCACCTCCCCCCTCCCTCCTTTATATACGGGGGCAGGGGGGCACCCCATGACACACAAGTTGATCTATGGATCGTTCCTTAGCCGTGTGCGGTGCCCCCCTCCACCATATTCCACCTCGATCATATCGTCGTGGAGTTTAGGCGAAGCCCTGCGCCGGTAGAGCATCATCATCGTCACCACGCCGTCGTGCTGACGGAACTCATCCCCGAAGCTTTGCTGGATCGGAGCCCGGGGATCGTCATCGAGCTGAACGTGTGCTAAACTCGGAGGTGCCGTATGTTCGGTACTTGGATCGGTCGGATCGTGAAGACGTACGACTACATCAACCACGTTGTGCTAACGCTTCCGCTTACGGTCTACGAGGGTACGTGGACAACACTCTCCCCTCTCGTTGCTATGCCATCACCATGATCTTCCGTGTGCGTAGGAATTTTTTTGAAATTACTATGTTCCCCAACAGTGGCATCCGAGCCTAGGTTTTATGTGTTGATGTTATATGCACGAGTAGAACACAAGTGAGTTGTGGGCGATATAGGTCATACTGCTTACCAGCATGTCATACTTTGGTTCGGCGGTATTGTTGGATGAAGCGGCCCGGACCGACATTACACGTACGCTTACGCGAGACTGGTTTTACTGCCGTGCTTTGCACATAGGTGACTAGCGGGTGTCAGTTTCTCCAACTTTAGTTGAACCGAGTGTGGCTACGCCCGGTCCTTGCGAAGGTTAAAACAGCACCAACTTGACGAACTATCATTTTGGTTTTGATGCTAGGTAAGAACGGTTCTTGCTCAGCCCGTAGCAGCCACGTAAAACTTGCAACAACAAAGTAGAGGACGTCTAACTTGTTTTTGCAGGGCATGTTGTGATGTGATATGGTCAAGACGTGATACTATATTTTATTGTATGAGATGATCATGTTTTGTAACCGAAGTTATCGGCAACTGGCAGGAGCCATATGCATGGTTGTCGCTTTATTGTATGAAATGCAAACGCCCTGTAATTGCTTTACTTTATCACTAAGCGGTAGCGATAGTCGTAGAAGCAATAGATGGCGTAGACGACAACGATACTACGATGGAGATCAAGGTGTCACGCCGGTGACGATGGTGATCACGACGGTGCTTCGAAGATGAAGATCACAAGCACAAGATGATGATGGCCATATCATATCACTTATATTGATTGCGTGTGATGTTTATCCTTTATGCATCTTATCTTGCTTTGATTGACGGTAGCATTTTAAGATGATCTCTCACTAATTATCAAGAAGTGTTCTCCCTGAGTATGCACCATTGTGAAAGTTCTTCGTGCTGAGACACCATGTGATGATCGGGTGTGATAGGCTCTACGTTCAAATACAACGGGTGCAAAACAGTTGCACACGCGGAATACTCAAATTAAACTTGACGAGCCTAGCATATACAGATATGGCCTCGGAACACGGAGACCGAAAGGTCGAGCGTGAATCATATAGTAGATATGATCAACATATTGATGTTCACCGTTGAAACTAATCCATCTCACGTGATGATCGGACATGGTGTAGTTGATATGGATCACGTAATCACTTAGAGGATTAGAGGGATGTCTATCTAAGTGGAAGTTCTTAAGTAATATGATTAATTGAACTTTAATTTATCATGAACTTAGTCCTGGTAGTATTTTGCAAATTATGTTGTAGATCAATAGCTTGTGTTGTTGCTTTCATATGTTTATTTTGATATGTTCCTAGAGAAAATTGTGTTGAAAGATGTTAGTAGCAATGATGCGGATTGGATCCGTGATCTGAGGTTTATCCTCATTGCTGCACAGAAGAATTATGTCCTTAATACACCGCTAGGTGACGGACCTATTGCAGGAGCAGATGCAGACGTTATGAACGTTTGGCTAGCTCAATATGATGACTACTTAATAATTTAGTGCACCATGCTTAATGACTTAGAATCGGGACTTCAAAGACGTTTTGAATGTCATGGACCATATGAGATGTTCCAGGAGTTGAAGTTAATATTTTAAGCAAATACCCGAGTTGAGAGATATGAAGTCTCCAACAAGTTCTATAGCTAAAAGATGGAGGAGAATCGCTCAACTAGTGAGCATGTGCTCAGATTGTCTGGGTACTACAATCGCTTGAATCAAGTGGGAGTTAATCTTCCAGATAAGATAGTGATTGACAGAATTCTCTAGTCACCACCACCAAGTTAGTAGAACTTCGTGATGAACTATAATATGCAAGGGATGATGAAAACAATTCCCAAGCTCTTCGTGATGCAAAAATCGGCGAAGGTAGAAATCAAAGAAAAACATCAAAGTGTTGATGGTGGACAAGATCACTAGTTTCAAGAAAAAGGGCAAAGGGAAGAAGGGGAACTTCAAGAAGAACAGCAAGCAAGTTGCTGCTCAAGTGAAGAAGCCCAAGTCTGGACCTAAGCCTAAGACTAAGTGATTCTACTGCAAAGGGACTGGTCACTGGAAGTGGAACTACCCCAAGTATTTGGCGGATAAGAAGGATGGCAAAAGTGAACAAAGGTATATTGGATATACATGTTATTGATGTGTACTTTACTAGTGTTTATAGCAACCCCTCGGCATTTTGATACTGGTTCAGTTGCTAAGAGTAGTAACTTGAAACGGGAGTTGCAGAATAAACAGAAAATAGTAAAAAGGCGAGGTGACAATGTGTGTTGGAAGTAGTTCCAAGATTGATATGATCATCATCGCACACTCCCTATACTTTCGGGATTAGTGTTGAACCCAAATAAATGTTATTTGGTGTTTGCGTTGAGCATGAATATGATTTGATCATGTTTATTGCAATACGGTTATTCATTTAAAATCAGAGAATAATTGTTGTTCTGTTTAAATGAATAAAACCTTTGATGGTCATACACCCAATGAAAATAGTTTGTTGGATCTCGATCGCAGTGATACACATATTCATAATATTGATGCCAAAAGATGCAAGTTGATAATGATAGTGCAACTTATTTGTGGCACTGCCGTTTGGGTCATATCGGTGTAAAGCGCATGAAGAAACTCCATAAAGATGGATTTTTGGAATCACTTGGTTATGAATCATTTGATGCTTGCGAACCGTGCCTTTTTGGGCAAGATGACTAAAACTCCGTTCTCCGGAACAATGGAACAAGCTACTGACTTATTGGAAATAATACATACCGATGTATGCGATCCAATGAGTGTTTATGCTCGTGGCAAGTATCGTTATTTTCTGACCTTCACAAAATGATTTGAGCAGATATGGGTATATCTACTTGATGAAACATAAGTCTGAAATAATTGAAAAGTTCAAAGAATTTCAGAGTGAAGTGGAAAAATCATCGTAACAAGAAAATAAAGTTTCTACGATCTGATCGCGGAGACAAATATTTGAGTTACGAGTTTGGTCTTCAATTAAAACAATGTGGAATAGTTTCACAGCTCACGCCACCTGGAACACCACAACGTTATGGTGTGTCCGAATATCGTAACCGTACTTTACTAGATATGGTGCGATCTATGATGTCTCTTATCGGTTTACCACTATCGTTTTGGGGTTATGCATTAGAGACAGCTGCATTCACGTTTAATAGGGCACCATCTAAATCCGTTGAGACGACACCGTATGAACTATGGTTTAATAGTAAACCTAAGCTGTCGTTTCTTAAAGTTTGGAGTTGTGAAGCTTATGTGAAAAAGTTTCAACCTCATAAGCTCGAACCCAAATTGGAGAAGTGCGTCTTCATAGAATACCCAAAGGTAACTATTGGGTACACCTTCTATCACAGATCTGAAAGCAAGTTTTGTTGCTAAGATGGATCCTTTCTAGAGAAGGAGTTTCTCTCAAAAAAAGTGAGCGGGAGGAAAGTAGAACTTGATGAGGTAATTGTACCTTCTCCCTTATTGGAAAGTAGTTCATCACAGAAATCAGTTCTAGTGATTCCTACACCAATTAGTGAGGAAGTTAATGATGATGATCATGAAACTTCAGATCAAGTTACTACCAAACCTCGTAGGTCTTCCAGAGTAAGATCCGCACTAGAGTGGTACGATAATCATGTTCTGGAAGTCATGTTACTAGACCATGATGAACCTACGGACTATGAGGAATCGATGATGAGCCCAGATTCCACGAAATGGCTTGAGGCCATAAAATCTGAGATATGATCCATGTATGAGAACAAAGTATGGACTTTGATTGACTTGCTCGATGATCAGCAAGCCATGTTAAGTAAATGGATCTTCAAGAGGAAGAGGACACTGATAGTAATGTAACTATCTACTAAGCTCGACTTGTTACGAAAGGTTTTCGACAAGTTCAAGGTGTTGAATACGATGAGATTTTCTCACTCGTATCGATGCTTAAGTCTGTCCGAATCAAGTTAGCAATTGCCACATTTTATGAAATCTGGCAAATGGATGTCAAAACTGCATTCCTTAATGATTTTCTTAAAGAAGAGTTGTATATGATGCAACCAGAAGGTTTTGTCAATCCTAAAGGTGCTAACAAAATGTGCAAGCTCCAGTGATCCATCTATGGACTGGTGCAAGCATCTCAGAGTTGGAATATACGCTTTGATAAGTTGATCAAAGCATATAGTTTTATACCGAATTGCGGTGAAGCCTGTATTTACAATAAAGTGAGTGGGAGCACTACCGCCTTTCTGATAAATATATGTGAGTAACATATTGTTGATCAGAAATGATGTAGAATTTTTCTGGAAAGCATAAAGGAGTATTTGAAAGGAGTTCTTTTAAAAGAAAGACCTCAGTAAAGCTACTTACATATTGAGCATCAAGATCTATTGAGATAGATCAAGACGCTTGATAAGTTTTTTCAATAAGTACATACCTTGTCAAGATTTTGAAGTAGTTCAAAATGGAACAGTCAAAGAAAAAGTTCTTGCCTGTGTTGCAAAGGTGTGAAATTGAGTAAAGACTCAAATCCCGACCACGGCAGAAAATAGAAAAGAGAATGAAAGTCATTCCCTATGCCTCAGTCATAGGTTCTATAAAGTATGCTATGCTATATACCAGACCTATTGTATACCTTGTTCTGGTTTGGCAAGGGAGTACAATAGTGATCTAATAGTAGATCACTGGACAGCGGTCAAGAATATCCTTAGTGAGGAGTAAGGAGATGTTTCTCGATTATGGAGGTGATAAAAGAGCCCGTCGTAAAAAGTTACAATGGTGCAAACTTTTACACCAATCCAGATGACTCTAAGTCTCAATCTGGATATATATTGAAAGTGGGAGCAATTAGCTAGAGTAGCTCCATGCAAAGCATTGTAGACACAGAATATTTGCAAAATGCATACGACTCTGTAATATGACAGACCTGTTGACTAAACTTCTCTCACGAGCAAAACATGATCATACCTTAGTACTCTTTGGGTCTTAATCACATAGCGATGTGAACTAGATTATTGACTCTAGTAAACCCTATGGGTGTTGATCACATGATGATGTGAACTATGTGTATTAATCACATACAGATGTGAATATTGGTGTTTAATCACATAGCGATGTGAACTAGATTATTGACTCTAGTGCAAGTGGGAGACTGAAGGAAATATGCCCTAGAGGCAATAATAAAGTTATTATTTATTTCCTTATATCATGATAAATGTTTATTATTCATGCTAGAATTGTATTAACCGGAAACATAATACATGTGTGAATACATAGACCAACATAACGTCACTAGTATGCCTCTACTTGACTAGCTCATTAATCAAAGATGGTTATGTTTCCTAACCATAGACATGTGTTGTCATTTGATTAACGGGATCACATCATTAGGAGAATGATGTGATTGACTTGACCCATTCCGTTAGCTTAGCACTTGATCGTTTAGTATGTTGCTATTGCTTTCTTCATGACTTATACATGTTCCTGTAACTATGAGATTATGCAACTTCCGTTTACCGGAGGAGCACTTTGGGTGCTACCAAACGTCACAACGTAACTGGGTGATTATAAAGGAGTACTACAGGTGTCTCCAAAGGTACATGTTGGGTTGGCGTATTTCGAGATTAGGTTTTGTCACTCTGATTGTCGGAGAGGTATCTCTGGGCCCTCTCGGTAATGCACATCACTATAAGCCTTGCAAGCATTGCAACTAATGAGTTAGTTGTGAGATGATGTATTACGTAACGAGTAAAGAGACTTGCCGATAACGAGATTGAACTAGGTATTGGATACCGACGATCGAATCTCGGGCAAGTAACATACCGATGACAAAGGGAACAACGTATGTTGTTATGCGGTTTGACCGATAAAGATCTTCGTAGAATATGTAGGAGCCAATATAGGCATCCAGGTTCCGCTATTGGTTATTGACCAAGAATAGTTCTAGGTCATGTCTACATAGTTCTCGAACCCGTAGGGTCTGCACGCTTAAGGTTTTGATGACAGATATATTATGAGTTTATGAGTTTTGATGTACCTAAGGAGTTCGGAGTCCTGGATGAGATCGGGGACATGACGAGGAGTCTCGAAATGGTCGAGACGTAAAGATCGATATATTGGACGACTATATTCGGAGTTCGGAAAGGTTCCGAGTGATTCAGGTATTTTTCGGAGTACCGGAGAGTTACGGGAATTCGCCGGGGAGTATATGGGCCTTATTGGGCTATACGGGAATAGAGGAGAGAGGCCAAAAGGAAAGAGGCCTGCGCCCCCCTCTGGTCCGAATTGGACAAGGGGCACAGCCCCCTTTTCCTTTTGCCTCTCCCCCTCTTTCCCCTTCTCCTACTCCAACAAGGAAGGAGGGAGTCCTACTCCCGGTGGGAGTAGGACTCCCCTTGGCGCGCCCCCTCCTAGGCCGGCCGCACCTCCCCCCTCCCTCCTTTATATACGGGGGCAGGGGGGCACCCCATGACACACAAGTTGATCTACGGATCGTTCCTTAGCCGTGTGCGGTGCCCCCCTCCACCATATTCCACCTCGATCATATCGTCGCGGAGTTTAGGCGAAGCCCTGCGCCGGTAGAGCATCATCATCATCACCACGCCGTCGTGCTGACGGAACTCATCCCCGAAGCTTTGCTGGATCGGACCCCGGGGATCGTCATCGAGCTGAACGTGTGCTAAACTCGGAGGTGCCGTACGTTCGGTACTTGGATCGGTCGGATCGTGAAGACGTACGACTACATCAACCGCGTTGTGCTAACGCTTCCGCTTACGGTCTACGAGGGTACGTGGACAACACTCTCCCCTCTCGTTTCTATGCCATCACCATGATCTTCCGTGTGCGTAGGAATTTTTTTGAAATTACTACGTTCCCCAACAGCCGCCCCCTTGCTCCGCCTCCTTCGTCCGCCGCGCCTGCACGCCGTCGGTGACGCCACCGCCGCTGTGGTCTTGCGCTGCCCCGACGCCGCCGCCCCGACCCCCGCGGGACTCCACCCCCGCCGCCCCCGCGCCCCCCAAACGGGATCGGCCGAGCGCGCGCCACCCGCTCCTCTCCTCTCCTCCTCCATCCGACAAGCGAGGGCCTCCTCCGGCCCCTGCAGCAGCCGGCGAGCGCGGCCCCGACGCGCCCACCCCGCCTGCCCCTGCTGTCCTCCACCACCGGCCCCTGCTCTCCTTCGACCGCAGCGAGCGAGGACCCGGACGAGCTCGGACCCCGACCCCGACCCCGACCCCTCTGGCGACCAGGTACCTCTCCTCCTTCCTCCTTCCTCCCTCTCTCCACCATTCCCCATTCCTTCCAAGCGATGCTCCAAAAGGAATTTCAAGACAGAAATCACATGCTCCAAAAGTTAGGGTTCACGATTCAAATTGCAATAGATTATCTACAGTAGATCAAACTGCAGTAGATTACTCAATATTCTTGCCATTTGTTGATAGCTTATAAATATTGACCATAAATAAGAATGAATATTGACCATTGTTGCTGCTAGCACATGTTGAAGTGTACCTGATGATGCTTCTGTAGAAAATTCAATCTTCCTCCTCAGGCATGTGTTGTGTGACCTGAAAAAATATAAATGTGTTGTGTGCCATGTGTTGGTAATTCAGTAAAGTCAAACAAGCACTGGATTTAGGCATGTTGCTTGCTGAAATTGTAGCAGCAACAACAAACTATGGCTGAATGATGAACAGGTTATAGTGGTCAGATTAGTTCAGCAAAGTTGGTAGTTCTGTCATAAGAATTTGTTGAGGATCACCATGAGAAATAATTCAAACTGAATGTATTGGCAGTGTGTTAACTGAATTTTCGCACTGCATTTTTGTAACTAGGGTTTATCTTGGGTAGGACCAGGAGATGTCTAGGGACAATATTTTGGCCATATGGTTAACACACTGAATTTTTGTTTTTGTCTTCTGAGATAGCTAACGGTTCATTCCAGTCTTTTGAGATAGGTAACAAAAAGAAGAATACAACAGTGAGGCAAAACCTAGTTACACCAAAACTATACTGGAGTAGTATTTCTTAATGATACAAGTTGATGCATAATGTAGCAACGTGAGTGTATGATGTATTTCCATCCATTCACTAAATTTTTTTAACAGTGTGTCACTGAATTTTTTTGACAGTGTGTTAACTGAATTTTTTTGACAGTGTGTTAACTGAATTTTTTTGACAGTGTGTTAACTGGTCACTTATCTTCATTTCAAAGCCCAAGTTGCAGCCCTTTAGATTGACAGCTGGACAGAAGGTATCTTCTACTACATTTGGAGTATGGTTCTGGCTCACACTATAGTTGCAATTCTACTATAAATTTGCACTATAAATCTATTGAAATTATACTGTTAATACACTGCAATTACATGTCTACTGTATTTACCTCCCCTTCTAACCTTGTACTAGAAGTCAGCAAAAGAATATCAGTTCTACTTTGGCCCCTAGTAGATCTGGTAGAGTAAGAAACTCCCCTTATAATGATGCTTTTCTCTAGAAAAAATGATCCTGGATTTTTTTATGGTATTCTTTGTGGTATTAAGATGGAAACCTGGGATAGTATTTCTGTTAGGAGATGGTGTTATATTAAGATGCATATATTGTTATGTTACGCAAATTGTATCATCTTCCCACTTAAGTCAGCCTTCGCTTTAAGCAGAAAATTCAGTTAGGAGCTACTGTTAGGAGCTACTGTCAAAAATTTGAGCTACTGTCAAAAAATTCAGTTATGGCATCTAGAATTATGTCAGTTTTGTTTTGTAACTAGAAGACCAAAGTGTTAGGAATTCTGTCCAAACTGTAGTTTTCAGTATTCTGTCCAAACTAAAAACTGTTAAAAAGCATGATGTTTCTTGGATTTCTGTAATGATGATGATGATGGAACACATGGTCTTGAATTTCTGTAATGATGATGGAACATTATAAAGCATTGTACTCAGTGCGTATGAAGGATACAAAAAATTTAGCAACTTCTCTGATTTTATAAAGTTGTTCTTATATGGGTGAAACTTCACTTGTTTTTAGGCTAGTGCAGGGTGTTGCTTTATTGTGATGCCTCTGAATTACTTGTGATCACATTGAGAAAGACTTGCAAAGATGATGATCATCTTTTACAGAAAACAATTTCTGTAAACACGTCAGTAACTTTGCTAGTTTGCTGGGTTTTGTCTCCGAACATTGTGTCGTGATGAATTTGCAGGTACCCCGAGAGGCCCTTGAGTTTGCTGGAATGTTGATTAACTTCCGTTCCGGCAAATTCGGGTACTCCATATTTCCTATTTTCAGCAAAGGTCATGCTGAAATTTTCCGTGAATTTTAGCATGACTTTGCTAAAAATCAGACATATGGGGTACTTGCCACTAATGCATGGGCCGGGGTGTCTTAGTACTTAGTTCAGTAGGACCAACTGCCCCTTTAATCTTGCTGCATTAAACCATAGGTGGCAATAGAGCCAAGTGATTAGTGCCAAGTGATTAGGCCCAACCTAGGGTGCCTCGGCATCGATAAACCCTAAATGATGAAAACTTAACTTAGCATTTAGCTTTTAGGATGCCTCGGCGTCGACAAACCTTAAATGATAAAAGCTTAGATTTTAGGATGCCTCGGTGTCGACAAACCCTAAATGATGAGACCATGATCTTGTTCCTTGACAACAACCAACTTTTTGACCAAACTTTTTTCCTATTTAGAGCGAAACATGGCCCACAACGATGAGGCTGGCGGTTTGGGTGGCAAGCAATTCTGGGAGATGTCCCAGGAGATGGAGGAACAACCTCACCTCTATGAGGATGCCGCGGAAGACACCGATCCTGACTACACAACCCCTAGTGGCATCGGGGATGACACCACTGATGGTGCCACCGAGGATGCCACCACTGATGATGGCGGCGCACGCACAGATGGCAGCCAACCGAAGAAGCAAAGGAAGGACCGGCGCCCGAATGCGCTCCGCACCCTCAAGTTGGAATTTACTCAAGTGGACTCCGACGGGCATCCAACGGAGCCCAAACATATAGTCAAGGGGTACTCGGTTCAGCTCGGGTCCATTCTCCGGAGCACCGTCTCGATCAACACCGAGAACCTTAGGCATAAGGACCAAGGGAATTTGCGCAACCTCCTCTTCACGTAGCTGCATGAACGATACAAGTTCCCTATCAAATTTGAAAACACACGCCTCTCAGGGAATAAAGTGAACAATGCCGCCCTCACGAGGATGAGCACGACCCTGTCTACTTGGAGAAGGGCGGTGAAGAGAATGATTGATAAAGGTGATAGTTATGAGAAGATCAAGGCGAAAAATCCTTCGATCAGCGAAGATGACTACAAGGAGTTCAAGATCAAGTGCGAGAGCAGTGCAACCTCTGAATCAAGTCAGTGGGGGAAAGAAATGCGGGAGTTGAACTTAGGGAAACACAAACTCGGTCCCGGCGGTTATAGAGTGGCGGAGCCTATATGGGACAAGGAGGACGCGGCGCATGCCGAGCAAGGCCTACCGCCCCGCTTCGAGAAATACAGCGGTGACAAGCAGACCAGGAACTTTGTCAGGGCCTGGTACAAGGAGGACCCGATAACAAAGGAGCTTACCACGGATCCGAAGACCAGGGCGCTTGAGCTTGTTCTGGCGAAGGAGACTGAAAGTAGTAGCGTGGGTCGTCTCAGAGCACCCCTGCTTGGGTCAACACTCTAAATAGGGCGTTGAACATAATGAAAAACAAGGATAAGCTCAGTAAGCCGACGTCAGCAGGTCGTGTGGCCGGCAAAGGCTTGTCCACAAAATGGTCGTCATACTATACCGCTGGTGGGCGAAAGGAGAAAAAGACCAGCTCGGAAAGCCAGTTGCGCGAGGTTGAAGAACTCAAGGCACAAGTGACGCGGATTCCGGAGATTATCCAAGAGCAGGTGCAAGTACAACTGGGGACGACGCTCACCGGCATTATGCCTACCTTGATTCATGGGCTGACGACGTGGATTGCGGGTGGCCAACAGGTGCCGCCCCCGATTCCCAGCTTCACGGCCAGCAACTTGCAGAACGCGCAGGCGGCGCCATTGGTGTCTCCGACGGCGCCATTGGTGTCATCGACAGTGGTGGTATTGGTGTCTCCAGCGCCGGCACGGGCATTGGAGCTTAATGCACCCGGGTGTACGCCGGCCGGCACCTCGCCAGCAAGCGGCCCCTCCGTTAGTTGCACGCCCGCCATTGGCGGTGCCTCGACATTAGTCGAGCTCGACGCCATCATCATGGTAAATAATTAAGCCTCTCGGCCGAGGACTTCATCTCCTTTTGCCTTTGACTGGGCATCCCTGATGCCCTACATGTTTTCGCAGGGCGCCGCCGATGTTCCGTGCACTCTCCTGCACTTCGTGAACGACGAGTTGGTCGATGTCGCCAAGGGCAATATCGTTCAACCGGGCAACCCCGTGTTCCACGGTAAACCGATGCACCCACCATGTACAGGGTTCAACTAGTTCGGGTGCTGCCAGGCTGCGACGAGTTGTTACCTCCGATTCAACCCGCCGGGGCCGACGAAGAAGATCTGATGACCCTCAGCGCCTGCCTAAGCTGGCCCCTGCTTTGGCCGAAGAGCCAGATTCATTTGGGGGCGGGGGACACCACCCCACAGACAAGACCGCCAGTCGTGCCGGCGCCGCGCCATGGCAAGAACGCCGCAACGCTACCGGACATGTCGGACATCCCTATGGCACAGGATCCAGACATGCATATGGCACAGGATCCGGACGACGATGACAACGACGACGGTACATTTACCAACGTTGATAAGTACTTTGCCGAACATGGGTACGGTGACGAGTTCGGTGGGCCACCTTCTCAAGAACCCAACCAAGACGACCGCGATCTAGCTGGTATGACGGAGAAATCCAATTGCAACAGGCGTCGTCTCGCATTCAGTTCTCAGGAGACGCCTCTAGCTCCTGCCTTCACCGAGCCTCAGATAGCTGAGGTGCGAAATATTATCAGCCCCAACACGCTCAAGAAGGCGGTCTGTGAGCAGAACTCGGTCCCATTACAGCAGATCAAGAAGAAGGGACGGAAACGAAAGACTGCCAAGGGCGCCGGTGCGAGCCAGCCGACACCGAGTACGATCTGTGCTCAGGACGGGCCACCTTCACCTCAGGATATCTCGAGGAGGGTGCATGTGGCGGGTAGGGCGATGCTACCGACAAATATGCTCAATGCTGCAACCGGTACTATGTGGAGTTTGCATGACATCGTTCTATCTTTGGAGAAGCGGCGTCTCTCCCAGAAAGATGTGGCATACCCGGTTTTCGTGGCCTAGGTGCCAAAGGGCAAGGGCTTTGTGGATGGCGCCATCGGGGGTACAATCGTCCTGCGGTTTGATGACATCTTTGCTATGTTTAATCTTCATCCACTGCACTACACCTTCGTTCGGCTGTTTTCGCTGAGTATGGAGATGCGGATCATTCGAGACAAGACCCCGGACATCGTGATAGTCGACCCCTTCTACATGCGTGCCAAGATCTTGGGCAGCACTGGGGACCGGCAAGTCACAAGTTCACACCTCGAAGGCGTCATTCTGGCAAACCCAGATAAGGATAACTTCCGTGTGCCTTACTTTCCCGAGTAAGTCATCCCCTCACCGCCCCGTAACATATGATTTCTTAGATTTCGATCGTTCTTTTTTTTTCTAACATTCCGTGTTCTGTGCAGTGACACGCATTGCACACTCATCCTCTTAAGCCCGAAATATTCCACGGCCACGTATTTCGACCCGTACCGTGACTCCAAGATAGACTACACAAATATCAAGAAAGTTCTTGATGATGCTCTCCCCGGCTACGCCACATCTGGAGGCACCTTTAAGAGGCCAGTTCGTAGGTACGGCAGGCACGTGTTCACCCACAATACGACGTTCCCCTGCGTCAAGCAGCCGCCTGGCGGTCAGAAGGATGCCTACTACGCCCTCCATCACATGAGGGCGATCGTATGAGACCTTAATCACCTTTTGCTACCAAATAATATCAAAGATTGGGCCGCAAGCTTGGCGGTAATCCAGGACGCGGACCTCCGACAAGGATTCTTTCGCATCCAGTCGGAGTTTGCAGAAATCATCCATCAAGATGTCCTTCGTACCTCGGGGCAGTTCTACCTCAGAGAGCAACCGTCCAACAGTGAGATAGACACAACACTTCAAATGCAGGCTGACAACGCCCGCGACATCATGACCATCACGAAAGACGGCAGCTTCATCCACGCTCCGGTCCCATGAGTCGAGTCGAAAGTAGTGATGCTATTTGTAGTTCTGAAACATCGATTAGCTCATGTTGTAATTAAACTTTAATGAACTTGTATGTCTCTTTGGTTTGGATAGTCGTTCAACTTAGATGTAATAGATGCTATTTATTACTAGGACCATGAATCGTGCTATTAATGTCTTGCTTTTCTCTTTCGATCCTTTTGTTGCATACTTATATATTGCTTATGTATTGTCTGTTTTCTGGCTTGTGCATAGAGATGCCGTCGTATGTCGTGTACAAGGGTAAGGTTCCCGGAGTCTATGACGACTGGGAGGAGTGTCGGAGATAGGTTCACCGTTTCAGCGGTAATAGTTACAAAGGGTACATCACTAGGGCGGAGGCGGAATCTAGATACGCCCGCTATCTAGCGGGAGAGGAGGGAGCGTTGGAGGAACCGGGTGAAGACTAATTTCATCGTGATGATGCTCATCGTGATGACCGCAGCTCTCTTCTATGTGATGGTAGTTTAGATGATCGATATCGACTTGTAATGTGAAGACAAACTCGCTACTCGCGGTCTCCGAGACTTGTAATGTTCTATCTTCGTTCGGTCTTTTGTATTCGGAGACTAATATGATGAATTGTATTCGGAGACTTACCTTCTATTGTATTCGATGAATATGCTGTTGCTGTGTGGTGCTATCTATATTCTGTCAAATAATATATTTTGTAACCTGTGAAAAAATCAGAAAAAAAACAAAAAAAACTAATATTAATACTAATGGCGCACCACACAAGACAGTAATGGCGCATTGTAATAATCACCCTAATGGCGCATCATCCACTGGTGCGCCATTAGAAAGCCAAAGCACATGGGTACATATGGCCCCCTGGGAGGAATTCTAATGGCGCACTGTAGGCAATTCTAATGGCGCACTGCTTGGTGCGCCATTAGAACACTAGATACTAATGGCGCACCAGTTGTGCGCCATTAGAATTTAATTCTAATGGCGTGATGCTAGTGGCGCATTAGTAGTGCGCCATTAGTAGGCAAAACTGGTGCGCCACTAGCATGCCTTTTCCTAGTAGTGTGATAAGCAAAACTGTTATAAAAACTACTTATATGCTCTAACTTCTAACATCGCTCTTCCGCAAAAAAAAACTTCTGTTATGGCGCTGCTAGAAGGAGGGCGCGAGAGGGCCGGCCGGGGGCCTTTCTGCCCACGGCCGAGCAAGAGGGAAGGCATTTCCTTCTTAATTCTTACTTGATTAGATTGATACATCTCCTCTCTTTATATATAGAGGTTTACTTGACTCCCAAGCAAGGCTTACTTGGCCCCTAAGTAAGCGACCCTTATCTCTAATTCACCCTAAGACTAACGGGCCCATTAGGCCCATTACATACTCTAACACTACACCCCACTTGGACATGCAGCTTGTCCTCGAGCTGCAGCCTAACCAACTTATAACCATGACTCGACGCAACACAAACTAACACCTAAAAATAAGCCTTTTACATCTCGGCTTGTTTTATTATTTTGAACCTGAAATTGACTGGGATGCTTTATTTTGGACCCCTTAACAAAAAGTGGACATCATCCGCATGTTTGATGTGCACGTGTATAGCCAACTGGATCCCATGGACACCATCTAGACAAAAGGACTGCATGTGTATGACTACCTGGAAGTGGTCGCAAGAGTGACCAGCAGAGGCGCCCTCGCGGCAGCCGGTGGCGGAAGGCAGTGGTGCTACGTGATGCGCTGCTGTCGGTGACACCATGCCTTCTCCCTGCCGGACGGCTGTTGGTCTGCACCGCACAGGGAAGAGTGGAGGGCTTGCGATGGAGAATGACGAGAAGGGGTGCGCCCCCCCAACCGAGGTTGTTGCCCGCAGGGAAAACAGCATGCCCGCCGCCCGTGGGGGAAACCGCATGCTCAAGATCCCCGACGCAATGGATGAGATCGAGATCCTTTGCGCAGTGAAGGGCAACTTGGAGGAGCGGCAGCTGCAGACCGCGCTTCTCCCGCACACACCGACGCGCTAGGAGGCCTCGTGCAGCAGCCTACAGCCTCACCGCCACCGGCACGTAGCGGTTAGCGATCCAAAGCGGTGACGGGGACTGGACTTGGTGGAGCGGGACTCCCGCCGGCAAGGTTGATGCGGGGCCGGAGCTGACCGGCGGTGGCTGCTGCAGCTGTAGCTGCTGCTGCGGTGGCGCATCAGGCAGCGGCAGCGGCTGAGAGCCGGGCGCGGCGGAGGCCGCCAGGAGCGGAGGCTTCCACTACAGCCAGGGTTGGGCGATGGTGGCGATGGATGGCAGCTCCAGTGGCTGCTGTAGTGGTCTGGCGAGCGCGGCGAAGGCCGCCTGGTGCGGTGGCTGCCATGGCAGCCACGGCGGCACGGGGACGGCGATGGGCGCTGGAGGCGCAGCGGGAGACGGCGCCGGCCACTGCGGCCACTGCGGGACGGCGGCGGGTGGCGGCGGCAGTTGGGGCTGCAGCATCCTAGCGAATGCCACGGAGGCCCCTGGATGCGGCGAGTACCACGGCAGGGCCGATGGCGGCCCATAGGGGCTGGCCAGGTATAGCCGGATCCCCTGGACAAATGTGACGAGGTTGTTGAGGACTCCGTGATCTCCTCCGGGATGTAGGTGGCGGCCGGTGGTGCGGTGGAGGGCGTCGGCATCTGGGCGGTGGCGGCGCCGGAGGATGCAACCAGCGACGCGGACGGGGATGGCAGCGGCACGGTGTAGATGGCCAGCGGCATGGTGGTGACGGTCGGCAGCGGAAGCGACGGGGTGGGCGGCGGCGAAGACATGATCGGAACTGGGCTACCTAATACCAAATTATTATGACGCTGCTGGAAGGAGGACGCGAGATGGGTGGCCGGGGGCCTTTTTGCCCACGTCCGAGCAAAAGAAAAGGAATTTCCTTCTTAATTCTTACTTGATTAGATTGATATATCTCCTCTCTTTATATAGAGAGGTTTACTTGACTCCCAAACAAGGCTTACTTGACCCCTAAGTAAGCGACCCTTATCTCTAATTAACCTTAAGATTAACGGGCCCATTAGACCCATTACGTACTCTAACAACTTCTAACATCGCTAGCAACGGCCACGTATATCCAAATTCACTGTATTTCAAAACTTTGACGCTGGGCGTCGGATGTACGATACACACGATAAATTCCTTTACTTACAAAAACGCATACACGCCTTATTCTGATAGATGTGCGTTATAATGTTTTCGTTGTTGGGTATTACAAAAACGCATACACGCCTTATTCTCTTTACATAAAAAGTATTGTTTTTAAATATTGTATTCTTCATATACTTTTTATGTAAAGAGAATATCTAGGGCCAGTTCTTTTCAGTCCATTCCGACGAATCAAAATCGTAAAAGAACTCGTTTCTGCCCCCAGAAATTATCTAAGAATCATCAGAATCAGTAGTGCAATCCAAAAGCGTCTGACAACCATGATTTTGGCGATTCTACGAGCTCACGCAAAAGAAAACGGTTCGCCGCTAGCGTCTATCCCTATTTGAGCGACATACTACGGCAACTCCAATGCGTCGATCCAAATGGACGTGGATTTTATCCGTTTTCTGTCCGTTTGGGCGGGCCGAGCAGATGACTGTGTTCGCTTTTTCGTTTGGGCCAGCCGCTGCATCCAACAGTGACCGACACATTTTCGCATATATAGATTTAAAGAAAATAAGTTCAAAAACATGCTCCCAAATTTAACATAATTAAACATTAAACAGCAGGTCAACCGCCATCCAAAGTCCAATTAAACATTAACAAACCATAAATTTTAAAAACTTGCGCCTCCTACCCGCCACCCGAGGCCTCGCCATCGCCATATGAGCCGGTGAGGTCGAAGAAGTCGGGCGGCGGCGTAGCCCACGGGAATGCGGTCTGCCATATGCCGCCTGCGCCGCCTCCTCCGCCATCTGCTCCGCCGGCGGCACTGCTGCGCGGTGGGCGTGCTCGTCCTCCTGCTCCCGGCGCTCTTCCTCTTCCTCTTTCTCCCGTGCCCAGCGGCACGATACTCCTCCTCCTCGTGCTGGGCTTGCATTTGGCGCTCACTGTTGGCGCGCTCCTCCGCCAACCCGCGCTATCTCCAGTGCTCCAGGTAGGCCACCTCTTGCTCCAGCGTCACGCCCAACGTGATAGGCGATGCGCTCACTCACTCACGGAGGACACGGGTCTACGACACATCTCTGGCGCGGGCTCCGTAGGCGACATGGGCGTGGGCTTAGCCTTTGTCTTGGGGAGAGGTGGCGGTGGCGGGGGTAGACGCAGTCCCCGCTGTTGACAAGTGCAACGCCTCCTCCATTCCTGTCATGCCTGTGTCCTCCTCGCGATGACTCTCCTCCAAGGCGCAGTAACGCCGCCTCTTGTGCGGCCCGGTAGGCCTCCTCCTCCGGCGCCACCTCTGGGGCGGCGTTACGTACCGGGGATCAAGATGGACGCCGCCGCGGCATGCCACAACATGTGCTCTATGGTGAACCAAACCTTCTAGTTGGGGGAGTCTGGTGCGTACGCTAGGTCGTGGCGCTGCTCCGGCATCAGGAGGGCACGACGCTTGCGCACGTCCTCCTTGTGCACGTGTGCCACCCGCGGCACCGCCAGCACCAGGATGCGGTGGGGGTCAAGGTTCCAGCCATGGGGGAGATTGACGTTCGACCACGACAGCGGCACGCGGTAATACCAGTGGTACCGTGTGTAGTGCACGGGGATGTAGAGTCAGTACCGTGGCCGGCGACCCCTTCCAGCACGCGCCAACAACGCGAAGGTGTACGACAACGGCGACGGTGCGAGCTTGCCCTTGCCTTTGTTGTTGAAGAAACCCATGGCAAACGCGCTTGCTAGTTAGGGTTTGTTGTCACTGGCGAGGGAGCGAGGCTAGCCAGATGTGGACAGGAGAAGTGGATGAGCCCTCCACGGCACGCTTGACTCCAGATACTTCCAGGCGCTGCTATGCTGGCCCAAGTTAGGTGGAGTTATTGACTTCGGTAGTGTGGGGGTAGTTGGGCGGCCAACATGCGGGCCCGAGGCAAACAATGAGCGGACGCGCGGTGCGTCCGTCTCGTGTCCATGTGGATGCAAATATGAGCCAAAAATGTGTCCATACGCACAACGAACAGATTAATTTGGAGTTTGGGTCCACACATTGGGCTGGTGTTTTCGACATGTGCAGACAGTTTGGGTCGACGCGTTGGAGTTGCCACATGCCACTAGAATGAGCACGCTTGGGTCAGCTCGTTTCTCTCACTGTTCGCTCAATTCTCCCAGCCGCTACGGGGTTTGGTCGATCCCGCCAGCCTAGGGATGTAAGTGGAAAATAAATGGCGTCCCAATCCCATTTAGTTAGTTTTTGCTAGCTTGATAGGTCATTTTCCTCAAACAAATGAAAAACCTTTTTGAACTATCATATCATAAATGGACTTTAAACGGGATTACACGGGACCCGGTTGACATCCCTACGCCAGCCGCTGGATGATACATCCATTTTGCATCATGCTTCTATATTGATATTTATTGCATTATGGGCTGTTATTACACGTTATATCACAATACTTATGCCTAGTCTCTCTTATTTTACAAGGTTTACATGAAGAGGAAGAATGCCGACAGCTGGGATTCTGGGCTGGAAAAAGAGCAAATATTAGAGACATATTCTGCACAACCCCAAAAGTCCTGAAACTCCACGAAAGTCATTTTTGGAATTAATAAAAAATATTGGCGAAAGAATCAACATCAGGGGCCCACACCCTGTCCACGAGGGTGGGAGGCGCCCCCCTAGGGCGCGTCCCCTGCCTCGTGGGCCCCCTGTCAGCCCTCCGGTGATCATCTTCTGCTATATGAAGTCTTTTACCCTGAAAAAAAATCATAAGCAAGCTTACGGGACGAAACTCCGCCTCCACGAGGCGGAACCTTGGCGGAACCAATCTAGGGCTCTGGCGGAGCTATTCTGCTAGGGAAACATCCCTCCAGGAGGGAGAAATCATCACCATTGTCATCACCGACAATCCTCTCAGTGGGAGGGGGTCAATCTCCATCAACATCTCTTCACCAGCACCATCTCCTCTCAAACCCTAGTTCATCTCTTGTATTCAATCTTTGTCTCAAAACCTCAGATTGGTACATGTGGGTTGCTAGTAGTGTCGATTACTCCTTGTAGTTGATGCTAGTTGGTTTATTCGGTGGAAGATCATATGTTCAGATCCTTAATGCATATTAATACCCCTCTGATTATGATCATGAATATGATTTGTGAGTAGTTACGTTTGTTCCCGAGGACATGGGAGAAGTCTTGCTATTACTCGATATTTTGATGAGATGGATGTTGTCTTTCCTCTAGTGGTGTTATGTGAACGTCGACTACATAACACTTCACCATTATTTGGGCCTAGAGGAAGGCATTGGGAAGTAATAAGTAGATGATGGGTTGCTAGAGTGACAGAAGCTTAAACCCTAGTTTATGCGTTGCTTCGTAAGGGGCTGATTTTGATCCATATGTTTCATGCTATGGTTAGGTTTACCTTAATACTTCTTTTGTAGTTGCGGGTGCTTGCAATAGGGGTTAATCATAAGTGGCATGCTTGTCCAAGGAAGGAAAGTACCCAAGCACCAGTCCACCCACATACCGAATTATCAAAGTAGCGAACGCGAATCATATGAGCGTGATGAAAACTAGCTTGACGATAATTCCCATGTGTCCTCGGGAGCGCTTTTCTCATATAAGAACTTGTCCAGGCCTGTCTTTTGCTACCAAAAGGATTGAGCCACCTTGCTGCACTTTATTTACTTTTATTACTTGTTACCCGTTACGAATTACCTTATCACAAAACTATTTGTTACCGATAATTTTAGTGCTTGCAGAGAAAACCCTACTGAAAACCGCTTGTCATTTTCTTCTGCTCCTCGTTGGGTTCGACACTCTTACTTGTCGAAAGGACTACGATAGATCCCCTACACTTGTGGGTCATCAAGACTCTTTTCTGGCGCTGTTGCCGGGGAGCGCAGCGCTTTTGGTAAGTGGAACTTGGTAAGGAAAAATTTATATAGTGTGCTGAAATTTACTGTCACTTGTTACTATGGAACATAATCCTCTGAGGGGCTTGTTTGGGGTATTTTCACCCCGACCAGTAGAGCAAAGAGTTGCTCCTCAACCTACTGAACCTACTGAAAATTTTTACTTTGAAATTCCTTCGGGTATGGTAGAGAAACTGCTAGCTAATACTTTTACAGGAGATGGAACATTGCATTCTGACTTGCACCTAATCTATGTGGATGAAGTTTGTGGATTACTTAAGCTTGCAGGTATGCCCGAGGATGTTATCAAGAAGAAGGTATTTCCTTTATCTTTGAAGGGAGAGGCATTGACATGGTTTAGGATATGTGATGATATGGGATCATGGAACTACAACCGGTTGAAATTGGAATTTCATCAGAAGTTTTATCCTATGCATCTTGTTCACCGTGATCGTAATTACATATATAATTTTTGGCCTCGCGTAGGAGAAAGCATCGCTCAAGCTTGGGGGAGGCTTAAGTCAATTTTATATTCATGCCCCAATCATGAGCTCTCAAGAGAAATGATTATTCAAAAAAAATTATGCTCGGCTTTCTCTCAACAATCGCTTCATGCTCAATACTTCTTGTGTTGGGTCTTTTATGATGAAGACTATTGAATCAAATGGGATTTATTGGAAATAATTAAACGCAACTCTGGAGATTGGGATCTCGACGAAGGTAAGGAATCAGGTATGACACCTAAGTTTGATTGTGTTAAATATTTTATGGATACCAATGTCTTCCGTGAATTTAGCACTAAATATGGACTTGACTCTGAGATAGTAGCTTCTTTCTGTGAATCATTTGCTACTCATGTTGACCTTCCTAAGGAGAAGTGGTTTAAATATAATCCGCCCACTGAAGTAAAAGCAGTTGCACCTATTAAAGTTGAAGAAAAGATTATCACTTATAGTGATCCTATTGTTCCTACTACTTATATTGAGAAACCACCTTTCCTTGTTAGGATAAAATATCATGCTAAAACTTCAACTGTGCTTCGTAAGAGTAATACTAAAACACTAACATCAGCTGAGCAAATTAAAGTTGAACCTAGTATTGCTATGGTTAAAGATCTCTTGGCTGATAATATTGATGGGCATGTTATTTACTTCTGTGATGAAGCTGCTAGAATTGCTAGACCCTATTCTAAGAATAAACATAGACTTGTTGTAGGCATGCATGTTATTTCTGTTAAAATAGGAGATCATTGTTATCATGGCTTATGTGATATGGGTGCTAGTTCTAGTGCAATACCTCATTCCTTGTATATGGAAATTATGCATGATATTGCACCTGCTGAGATAGAAGAACTAGATGTCACAATTAAGCTTGCTAATAGAGATACTATTTCACCAGTTGGGATTGTTAGATATGTTGAAGTCTTGTGTGGGAAAGTTAAATATCTTGCTGATTTTCTTGTTCTTGGTTCCCCACAAGATAGCTTTTGTCCTATTATATTTGGTGGACCCTTCTTGAATACTGTTAATGCTAAGATAGATTGTGAAAAAGATATTGTTACAATTGGTTTGGATGATATTTCTCATGAGTTTAATTTTGCTAAATTTCGTAGACAACCCCATGATAAAGAATTGCCTAGTAAGGATGAAATTATTGGTCTTGCTTCTATTGCCGTGCCTCCTAGTGATCCTTTAGAACAATATTTGCTAGACCATGAAAATGATATGTTCATGAATGAAAGAAGGGAAATAGATGAAGTATTCTTTAAACAGGGACCTATTTTAAAACACAACCTGCCAGTTGAAATTCTAGGGGATCCTCCACCACCCAAGGGTGATCCCGTGTTCGAGCTTAAACCATTACCCGATACTCTTAAATATGCTTATCTTGATGAAAAGAAAATATATCATGTTATTATTAGTGCTAACCTTTCAGAACAGGAAGAGGAGAGATTATTGAAAACTCTGAAGAAGCACCGTGCTGCTATTGGTTATACTCTTGATGATCTTAAGGGCATTAGTCCCACTCTATGTCAACACAAAATAAAATTGGAGGAAGACGTCAAACCATTTATTGATCACCAACGACGGTTAAATCCTAAGATGAAAGAAGTGGTGAGAAAGGAAATACTAAAGCTCCTAGAGGCGGGTATAATTTATCCCGTTGCTGATAGTTAGTGGGTAAGTCCTGTCCATTGTGTCCCTAAGAAGGGAGGTATTACTGTCGTTCCTAATGATAAAGATGAATTGATTCCACAAAGAATTGTTATAGGTTATAGGATGGTAATTGATTTCCGCAAATTAAATAAATCTACTAAAAAGGATCATTACCCTTTACCTTTTATTTATCAAATGCTAGAAAGATTATCCAAACATACACATTTTTTGCTTTCTAGATGGTTACTCTGGGTTCTCTCAAATACCTTCATCAGCAGAGGATCAAGAAAAGACCACTTTTACTTGTCCTTTCGGTACTTTTGCTTATAGACGTATGCCTTTTGGTTTATGTAATGCACCTACTACCTTTCAAAGATGCATGATGGCTATATTCTCTGACTTCTGTGAAAAGATTTGTGAAGTTTTCATGGATGATTTCTCCGTTTATGGGTCTTCTTTTGATGATTGCTTGAGCAACCTTGATCGAGTTTTGCAGAGATGCAAAGACACTAGTCTTGTCTTGAATTGGGAGAAGTGCCACTTTATGGTTAATGAAGGCATTGTCTTGGGGCATAAAATTTCTGAAAGAGGTATTGAAGTTGATAAAGCTAAAGTTGATGCTATTGAAAAGATGGCGTGTCCCAAGAACATTAAAGGTATAAGATGTTTCCTTGGTCATGCCGGTTTTTATAGGAGGTTCATTAAAGACTTCTCTAAAATTTCTATGCCTCTGACCAATCTATTACAAAAATATATTCCTTTTGTCTTCGATGATGATTATGCAGAAGCATTTGAAATACTTAACAAACCTTTGATTCCTGCACCTATTGTTCAGCCATCTGATTGGAATTTACCCTTTGAAATTATGTGGGATGCTAGTGATTATGCCGTAGGTGCTGTTCTAGGAAAAAGAGTTCATAAGAAACTAAATGTTATTCAATATGCTAGTAAAACTCTAGACAGTGCCCAGAGAAATTATGCTACTACTGAAAAAGAATTTCTAGCAGTTGTATTTGCTTGTGATAAGTTCAGACCTTATATTGTTGATTCTAAAGTAACTATTCACACTGATCATGCTGCTATTAAATATCTTATGGAAAAGAAAGATGCTAAACCTAGACTTATTAGATGGGTTTGTTGGGGAACGTAGTAATTTCAAAATTTTCCTACGCACACGCAAGATCATGGTGATGCATAGCAACGAGAGGGGAGAGTGTTCGTCCACGTACCCTCGTAGACCATAAGCGGAAGCGTTATGACAACGCGGTTGATGTAGTCGTACGTCTTCACGATCCGACCGATCCAAGCACCAAACGTACGGCACCTCCGAGTTCAGCACACGTTTAGCTCGATGACGATCCCCGGGCTCCGATCCAGCAAAGCTTCGGGGATGAGTTCCGTCAGCACGACGGCGTGGTGACAATGATGATGTTCTACCGGCGCAGGGCTTCGCCTAAACTCCGCGACGATATGACCGAGGTGGAATATGGTGGAGGGGGGCACCGCACACGGCTAAGGAACGATCCGTAGATCAACTTGTGTGTCTATGGGGTGCCCCCTGCCCCCGTATATAAAGGAGGGAGGGGGGAGGCCGGCCGGCCCTTGTTGGGCGCGCCAGGAGGAGGAGTCCTCCTCCTAGTAGGAGTAGGACTCCCCCTTTCCTACTCCTACTAGGAGGGGAAGGAAGGGGGAGAGGAGGGGAAGGAAAGAGGGGGGCGCCGCCCCCCCTCCTAGTCCAATTCGGACCAGAGGGAGAGGGGGCGCGCGACCCTTCCTGGCCGCCCCTCTCTCTTCCCACCAAGGCCCATGTGGCCCATAAACTCTCCGGGGGGGGGGGGTTCCGGTAACCCTCCGGCACTCCGGTTTTCTCCGAAATCACCCGGAACACTTCCGGTGTCCGAATATAGTCGTCCAATATATCAATCTTTATGTCTCGACCATTTCGAGACTCCTCGTCATGTCCGTGATCACATCCGGGACTCCGAACAAACTTCGGTACATCAAAACTTGTAAACTCATAATAAAACTGTCATCGTAACGTTAAGCGTGCAGACCCTACGGGTTCGAGACCTATGTAGACATGACCTAGAACTATTCTCGGTCAATAAGCAGAACCTGGATGCCCATATTGGTTCCTACATATTCTACGAAGATCTTTATCGGTCAAACCGCATAACAACATACGTTGTTCCCTTTGTCATCGGTATGTTACTTGCCCGAGATTTGATCGTCGGTATCCAATACCTAGTTCAATCTCGTTACCGGCAAGTCTCTTTACTCGTTCTGTAACACATCATCTTATAACTAACTCATTAGTTACAATGCTTGCAAGGCTTAGGTGATGAGTATTACCGAGAGGGCCCAGAGATACCTCTCCGACAATCGGAGTGACAAAACCTAATCTCGAATTATGCCAACCCAACATGTACCTTCGGAAACACCTGTAGAGCACCTTTATAATCACCCAGTTACGTTGTGACGTTTGGTAGCACACAAAGTGTTCTTCCGGTAAACGGGAGTTGCACAATCTCATAGTTGCAGGAACTTTGTATAAGTCATGAAGAAAGCAATAGCAACATACTAAACGATCAAGTGCTAGGCTAACGGAATGGGTCATGTCAATCACATCATTCTCCTAATGATGTGATCCCATTAATCAAATGACAACACATGTCTATGGTTAGGAAACATAACCATCTTTGATTAATGAGCTAGTCAAGTAGAGGCATACTAGTGACTTTATGTTTGTCTATGTATTCACACGTGTATCATGTTTCCGGTTAATACAATTCTAGCATGAATAATAAACATTTATCATGATATGAGGAAATAAATAATAACTTTATTATTGCCTCTAGGGCATATTTCCTTCAGTCTCCCACTTGCACTAGAGTCAATAATCTAGATTACATAGTAATGATTCTAACACCCATGGAGTCTTGGTGCTGATCATGTTTTGCTCGTGAGAGAGGCTTAGTCAACGGGTCTGCAACATTCAGATCCGTATGTATCTTGCAAATCTCTATGTCTCCCACTTGGACTTGGTCCCGAATGGAATTGAAGCGTCTCTTGATGTGCTTGGTCCTCTTGTGAAATCTGGATTCCTTTGCCAAGGCAATTGCACCAGTATTGTCACAGAAGATCTTCATTGGTCCCGATGCACTAGGTATGACACCTAGATCGGAAATGAACTCCTTCATCCAGACTCCTTCATTTGCTGCTTCCGAAGCAGCTATGTACTCCGCTTCACATGTAGATCCCGCTACGACGCTTTGTTTAGAACTGCACCAACTTACAGCTCCACCGTTTAATAAAAACACGTATCCGGTTTGCGATTTAGAATCGTCCGGATCAGTGTCAAAGCTTGCATCGACGTAACCGTTTACGACTAGCTCTTTGTCACCTCCATATACGAGAAACATATCCTTAGTCCTTTTCAGGTATTTCAGGATGTTCTTGACCGCTGTCCAGTGATCCACTCCTGGATTACTTTGGTACCTTCCTGCCAAGCTTATTGCTAAGCATACGTCAGGTCTGGTACACAACATTGCATACATGATAGAGCCTATGGCTGAAGCATAGGGAACATTTTTCATTTTCTCTCTATCTTCTGCTGTGGTCGGGCATTGAGTTTGACTCAACTTCACACCTTGTAGCACAGGCAAGAATCCTTTCTTTGCCTGATCCATTTTGAACTTTTTCAAAATTTTGTCAAGGTATGTGCTTTGTGAAAGTCCTATTAAGCGTCTTGATCTATCTCTATAGATCTTGATGCCCAATATGTAAGCAGCTTCACCGAGGTCTTTCATTGAAAAACTTTTATTCAAGTATCCTTTTATGCTATCCAGAAATTCTATATCATTTCCAATTAATAATATGTCATCTACATATAAAATTAGAAATGCTACAGAGCTCCCACTCACTTTCTTGTAAATACAGGCTTCTCCAAAAGTCTGTATAAAACCATATGCTTTGATCACACTATCAAAGCGTTTATTCCAACTCCGAGATGCTTGCACCAGTCCATAAATGGAACGCTGGAGCTTGCACACTTTGTCAGCACCTTTTGGATCAACAAAACCTTCCGGCTGCATCATATACAACTCTTCTTCTAGAAATCCATTCAAGAATGCAGTCTTGACATCCATTTGCCAAATTTCATAATCATGAAATGCAGCAATAGCTAACATGATTCGGACGGACTTAAGCATCGCTACGGGTGAGAAAGTCTCATCGTAGTCAACCCCTTGAACTTGTCGAAAACCTTTTGCAACAAGTCGAGCTTTATAGACAGTTATATTACCATCAGCGTCAGTCTTCTTCTTAAAGATCCATTTATTCTCAATGGCTTGCCGATCATCGGGCAAGTCAACCAAAGTCCATACTTTGTTTTCATACATGGATCCCATCTCAGATTTCATGGCTTCTAGCCATTTTGCGGAATCCGGGCTCATCATCGCTTCCTCATAGTTCGTAGGTTCATCATGGTCAAGTAACATGACTTCCAGAATAGGATTACCGTACCACTCTGGTGCGGATCTTACTCTGGTAGACCTACGAGGTTCAGTAGAAACTTGATCTGAAGTTTCATGATCATTATCATTAGCTTCCTCACTAATTGGTGTAGTTGTCACAGGAACTGGTTCTCGTGATGAACTACTTTCCAATAAGGGAGTAGATACAGTTATCTCATCAAGTTCTACTTTCCTCCCACTCACTTCTTTCGAGAGAAACTCCTTCTCTAGAAAGGATCCATTCTTAGCAACGAATGTCTTGCCTTCGGATCTGTGATAGAAGGTGTACCCAATAGTCTCTTTTGGGTATCCTATGAAGACACATTTCTCCGATTTAGGTTCGAGCTTATCTGGTTGAAGTTTCTTCACATAAGCATCGCAGCCCCAAACTTTAAGAAACGACAACTTTGGTTTCTTGCCAAACCACAGTTCATAAGGCGTCGTTTCAACGGATTTTGATGGTGCCCTATTTAACGTGAATGCGGCCGTCTCTAAAGCATAACCCCAAAACGATAGCGGTAAATCAGTAAGAGACATCATAGATCGCACCATATCAAGTAAAGTACGATTACGACGTTCGGACACACCATTTCGTTGTGGTGTTCCAGGTGGCGTGAGTTGCGAAACTATTCCACATTGTTTCAAGTGTAGGCCAAACTCATAACTCAAATACTCTCCTCCACGATCAGATCGTAGAAACTTTATTTTCTTGTTACGATGATTTTCCACTTCACTCTGAAATTCTTTGAACTTTTCAAATGTTTCAGACTTGTGTTTCATCAAGTAGATATACCCATATCTGCTCAAATCATCTGTGAAGGTGAGAAAATAACGATACCCGCCGCGAGCCTCAACATTCATTGGGCCACAAACATCAGTATGTATGATTTCCAACAAATCAGTTGCTCGCTCCATAGTTCCGGAGAACGGCGTTTTAGTCATCTTGCCCATAAGGCACGGTTCGCAAGTACCAAGTGATTCATAATCAAGTGATTCCAAAAGTCCATCAGTATGGAGTTTCTTCATGCGCTTTACACCGATATGACCCAAACGGCAGTGCCACAAATAAGTTGCACTATCATTATTAACTCTGCATCTTTTGGTTTCAACACTATGAATATGTGTATCACTACTATCGAGATTTAATAAAAATAGACCACTCTTCAAGGGTGCATGACCATAAAAGATATTACTCATATAAATAGAACAACCATTATTCTCTGATTTAAATGAATAACCGTCTCGCATCAAACAAGATCCAGATATAATGTTCATGCTCAACGCTGGCACCAAATAACAATTATTCAGGTCTAAAACTAATCCCGAAGGTAGATGTAGAGGTAGCGTGCCGACCGCGATCACATCGACTTTGGAACCGTTTCCCACGCGCATCGTCACCTCGTCCTTGGCCAGTGCTCGCTTATTCCGTAGTCCCTGTTTCGAGTTGCAAATATTAGCAACAGAACCAGTATCAAATACCCAGGTGCTACTACGAGCTCTAGTTAGGTACACATCAATAACATGTATATCACATATACCTTTGTTCACTTTGCCATCCTTCTTATCCGCCAAATACTTGGGGCAGTTCCGCTTCCAGTGACCAGTCTGCTTGCAGTAGAAGCACTCAGTTTCAGGCTTAGGTCCAGACTTGGGTTTCTTCTCTTGAGCAGCAACTTGCTTGCTGTTCTTCTTGAAGTTCCCCTTCTTCTTCCCTTTGCCCTTTTTCTTGAAACTAGTGGTCTTGTTGACCATCAACACTTGATGCTCCTTTTTGATTTCTACCTCCGCAGCTTTTAGCATTGCGAAGAGCTCGGGAATAGTCTTGTTCATCCCTTGCATATTATAGTTCATCACAAAGCTCTTGTAGCTTGGTGGCAGTGATTGGAGAATTCTGTCAATGACGCTATCATCCGGAAGATTAACTCCCAGTTGAATCAAGTGATTATTATACCCAGACATTTTGAGTATATGTTCACTGACAGAACTATTCTCCTCCATCTTGCAGCTGTAGAACTTATTGGAGACTTCATATCTCTCAATCCGGGCATTTGCTTGAAATATTAACTTCAACTCCTGGAACATCTCATATGCTCCATGACGTTCAAAACGTCGTTGAAGACCCGGTTCTAAGCCGTAAAGCATGGCACACTGAACTATAGAGTAGTCATCAGCTTTGCTCTGCCAGACGTTCTTAACGTCGTCAGTTGCATCAGCAGCAGGCCTGGCACCCAGCGGTGCTTCCAGGACGTAACTTTTCTGTGCAGCAATGAGGATAATCCTCAGGTTACGGACCCAGTCCGTGTAATTGCTACCATCATCTTTCAACTTTGCTTTCTCAAGGAACGCATTAAAATTCAACGGAACAACAGCACGAGCCATCTATCTACAAACAAACATAGACAAGCAAAATACTATCAGGTACTAAGTTCATGATAAATTTAAGTTCAATTAATCATATTACTTAAGAACTCCCACTTAGACAGACATCTCTCTAGTCATCTAAGTGATCACGTGATCCAAATCAACTAAACCATAACCGATCATCACGTGAGATGGAGTAGTTTTCAATGGTGAACATCACTATGTTGATCATATCTACTATATGATTCACGCTCGACCTTTCGGTCTCCGTGTTCCGAGGCCATATCTGCATATGCTAGGCTCGTCAAGTTTAACCTGAGTATTCTGCGTGTGCAAAACTGGCTTGCACCCGTTGTAGATGGACGTAGAGCTTATCACACCCGATCATCACGTGGTGTCTGGGCACGACGAACTTTGGCAACGGTGCATACTCAGGGAGAACACTTCTTGATAATTTTAGTGAGAGATCATCTTAAAATGCTACCGTCAATCAAAGCAAGATAAGATGCATAAAGGATAAACATCACATGCAATCAATATAAGTGATATGATATGGCCATCATCATCTTGTGCTTGTGATCTCCATCTCCGAAGCACCGTCATGATCACCATCGTCACCGGCGCGACACCTTGATCTCCATCGTAGCATCGTTGTCGTCTCGCCAACTATTGCTTCTACGACTATCGCTACCGCTTAGTGATAAAGTAAAGCAATTACAGGGCGTTTGCATTTCATACAATAAAGCGACAACCATATGGCTCCTGCCAGTTGCCGATAACTTCGGTTACAAAACATGATCATCTCATACAATAAAATATAGCATCACGTCTTGACCATATCACATCACAACATGCCCTGCAAAAACAAGTTAGACGTCCTCTACTTTGTTGTTGCAAATTTTACGTGGCTGCTACGGGCTTTTAGCAAGAACCGTTCTTACCTACGCATAAAAACCACAACGATAGTTTGTCAAGTTGGTGATGTTTTAACCTTCGCAAGGACCGGGCGTATCCACACTCGAGTCAGCTAAAGTGAGAGAGACAGACACCCGCCAGCCACCTTTAAGCACGAGTGCTCGTAACGGTGAAACCAGTCTCGCGTAAGCGTACGCGTAATGTCGGTCCGGGCCGCTTCATCTCACAATACCGCCGAACCAAAGTATGACATGCTGGTAAGCAGTATGACTTGTATCGCCCACAACTCACTTGTGTTCTACTCGTGCATATAACATCAACGCATAAAACCTAGGCTCGGATGCCACTGTTGGGGAACGTAGTAATTTCAAAATTTTCCTACGCACACGCAAGATCATGGTGATGCATAGCAACGAGAGGGGAGAGTGTTCGTCCACGTACCCTCGTAGACCGTAAGCGGAAGCGTTATGACAACGCGGTTGATGTAGTCGTACGCCTTCACGATCCGACCGATCCAAGCACCGAATGTACGGCACCTCCGAGTTCAGCACACGTTCAGCTCGATGACGATCCCCGGGCTCCGATCCAGCAAAGCTTCGGGGATGAGTTCCGTCAGCACGACGGCGTGGTGACGATGATGATATTCTACCGGCGCAGGGCTTCGCCTAAACTCCGCGACGATATGACCGAGGTGGAATATGGTGGAGTGGGGGCACCGCACACGGCTAAGGAATGATCCTTAGATCAACTTGTGTGTCTATGGGGTGCCCCCTACCCCCGTATATAAAGGAGGGAGGGGGGAGGCCGGCCGGCCCTTGTTGGGCGCGCCAGGGGGAGGAGGCCTCCTCCTAGTAGGAGTAGGACTCCTCCTTTCCTACTCCTACTAGGAGGGGAAGGAAGGGGGAGAGGAGGGGAAGGAAAGAGGGCCCCCCCTCCTAGTCCAATTTGGACCAGAGGGAGAGAGGGGGCGCGGCCCTTCCTGGCCGCCCCTCTCTCTTCCCACCAAGGCCCATGTGGCCCATTAACTCTCCGGGGGGGTTCCGGTAACCCTCCGGCACTCCGGTTTTCTCCGAAATCACCCGGAACACTTCCGGTGTCCGAATATAGTCGTCCAATATATCAATCTTTATGTCTCGACCATTTCGAGACTCCTCGTCATGTCCGTGATCACATCCGGGACTCCGAACAAACTTCGGTACATCAAAACTTGTAAACTCATAATAAAACTGTCATCGTAACGTTAAGCGTGCGGACCCTACGGGTTCGAGAACTATGTAGACATGACCTAGAACTATTCTCGGTCAATAACCAATAGCGGAACCTGGATGCCCATATTGGTTCCTACATATTCTACGAAGATCTTTATCGGTCAAACCGCATAACAACATACGTTGTTCCCTTTGTCATCGGTATGTTACTTGCCCGAGATTTGATCGTCGGTATCCAATACCTAGTTCAATCTCGTTACCGGCAAGTCTCTTTACTCGTTTTGTAACACATCATCTTATAACTAACTCATTAGTTACAATGCTTGCAAGGCTTAGGTGATGAGTATTACCGAGAGGGCCCAGAGATACCTCTCCGACAATCGGAGTGACAAAACCTAATCTCGAATTATGCCAACCCAACATGTACCTTCGGAAACACCTGTAGAGCACCTTTATAATCACCCAGTTATGTTGTGACGTTTGGTAGCACACAAAGTGTTCTTCCGGTAAACGGGAGTTGCACAATCTCATAGTTGCAGGAACTTTGTATAAGTCATGAAGAAAGCAATAGCAACATACTAAACGATCAAGTGCTAGGCTAACGGAATGGGTCATGTCAATCACATCATTCTCCTAATGATGTGATCCCATTAATCAAATGACAACACATGTCTATGGTTAGGAAACATAACCATCTTTGATTAATGAGCTAGTCAAGTAGAGGCATACTAGTGACTTTATGTTTGTCTATGTATTCACACGTGTATCATGTTTCCGGTTAATACAATTCTAGCATGAATAATAAACATTTATCATGATATGAGGAAATAAATAATAACTTTATTATTGCCTCTAGGGCATATTTCCTTCAGGGTTCTCTTGCTACAAGAATTTGATTTACATATTACTGATAGAAAGGGAGCTGAGAACCCCGTTGTAGACAACTTGTCTCGGTTAGAGAATATTCTTGATGACCCACTACCTTTTGATGATACCTTTCCTGATGAACAATTAGCTATCATAAATGCTTCTCGTGTTACTCCATGGTATGTTGATTATGCTAATTACATTTTTGCTAAATTCATACCACCTAGTTTCACATACCAGCAAAAGAAAAAGTTTTTCTATGATTTAAGACATTACTTCTGGGATGACCCACACCTTTATAAAGAAGGAGTAGATGGTGTTATTAGACGTTGTGTACCTGAGCATGAACAGGAACAAATCCTACGCAAGTTTCACTCCGAGGCATATGGAGGACACCACGCTGGAGATAGAACTGAACATAAGGTATTGCAATCTGGTTTCTATTGGCCTACTCTCTTCAAGGATGCACGTAAGTTTGTCTTGTCTTGTGATGAATGTCAAAGAATTGGTAATATTAGTAGATGTCAAGAAATGCCTATGAACTATTATCTTGTTATTGAACCATTTGATGTTTGGGGCTTTGATTATATGGGACCATTAGCTTCCTCTAATGGGTATACACATATTTTAGTTGTTGTTGATTACGTTACTAAGTGGGTAGAAGCTATTCCAACTAGTAGTGCTGATCATAACACCTCTATTAAGATGCTTAAAGAAGTTATTTTTCCGAGGTTTGGAGTCCCAAGATACTTAATGACTGATGGTGGTTCACATTTTATTCATGGTGCTTTTCGTAAAATGCTTGCTAAGTATGATGTTAATCATAGAATTGCATCTCCTTATCACCCACAGTCTAGTGGCCAAGTGGAGTTGAGTAACAGAGAGCTTAAATTAATTTTGCAAAAGACTGTTAATAGATCTAGAAAGAATTGTTCCAAGAAACTTGATGATGCATTATGGGCTTACAGAACTGCATATAAAAATCCTATGGGTATGTCTCCATATAAAATGATTTATGGAAAGGCATGTCACTTACCTCTTGAACTAGAACATAAAGCATATTGGGCCATTAAAGAGCTCAATTATGACTTCAAACTTGCTGGTGAGAAGAGGTTATTTGACATTAGCTCACTTGATGAATGGAGAATGCAAGCCTATGAAAATGCCAAACTGTTTAAGGAAAAAGTTAAAAGATGGCATGACAAAAGGATACAAAAGCATGAGTTTAATGTAGGTGATTATGTGTTGCTTTTCAACTCTCGTTTAAGATTTTTTGTAGGAAAACTTCTCTCTAAATGGGAAGGCCCTTACGTTATCGAGGAGGTCTAACATTCCGGTGCCATAAAAATCAACAACTTTGAAGGCACAAAACCAAAGGTGGTGAACGGTCAAAGAATCAAACATTATATCTCAGGTAATCCAATAAATGTTGAAACTAATGTTATTAAAACCATAACTCTAGAGGAATACACAAGGGACACTTTCCAGAACGTTTCAGACTCCGAAAAGGAAAAGGTACACTACTAGGGAAAACCTTATACACAGAATCTTACCAGTAACGCGTGTTAAAATGAGGCGCTACTGCTAATTAGCAATAGCGCGTCTCCCAAAACCGCACTACTGTTACCCCCTTAGCAGTAGCGCGGCAGGAACTGAACGCGCTACTACTATAATTGCCACACCATTCCCGACGTGCTAGGTATAGTAGTAGCGCCCTTCTAGAAACGGCGCTACTACTACCGATTTTAGCAGCAGCGCGTTTTCCCCTCCCACGCTACTGTTAAATCAATTCTCACCTAACCCCCCGTGCGGCCTGATTCCCTCCTCTTCCTCCCTCAATTCACCACTCTCTCTTCTCCCCCTCGTCGCCTCCGCCTCGCCGCCGTCTCGCGCCGTCTCCCCCGACCCCGCCTCGCGGCCATCTCCCCCGATCCCGCCTCGCCGCCGTCTCCTCGGCCCCGCCTCGCCGCCGTCTCCCTCGACCCACCTCGCCGCCGTCTCCCCCGACCCCGCCTCGCCGCCGTCTCCCCCAACCCCACCTCGCCGCCGTCTCCCCCGACCCCATCTCTCTCCCCGCCCTCTGTAAGCACTCTCCCCTTCCGACCCCTCTTGTTAATTTGCTTAGTATGAACCCTAGCTATTTAGTGCTAGTTAGTATGAACCCTTGGCTATTTTTAGTGTTAGTTAGTTAATTTAGTGTTAGTTAGTTAGTTAGTATGAACCCTTAGCAGTAGTTCCTAGGTACTAATTAGTTAGTAAGAACTAGGTACTAATTAGCTAGGTACTAGTTTATTTTTATTTATAGTAAGTTTATTTTCAGTAAGAACTAATTGAATTAATAGAACATGTTAGTAAGAACTTGTTGCTATTTTTTTAGTTAAAGCAATTTTTCCTGCATCGACGTGGACGATGCCTATCCCGCATCCTCGTCATCGAGTCGGTGGAGGACGACACCTGCTTGACCAGATGGGCCATGTCCGGGACTGGGCTCCGCCGGGGTGGTACTGGGAGGCGCTACCTACCGGGGGCGCAGGTTGGTGAGGAGCTAGCCTGTCCTTGACCCGAACCTTCTTTGGTGGCGGTCGCGTGGGCCAGTGACGGTCCAGAGGCTCGAAGACCCCGCGGAGGTGGTGCGTCACCGTGTCAGTGAGGAGGACGCGCACGTCCGTCGCTACTTGTTTGCGTTGGAGCACAGGTTCTCCAATACCTGGCAGGTTCTCCAGGGATCTCACTGGAGCTATGATCCCGTGATGGTTCCTTCTCTATGGGTGTCCACCGCCCGTGCCGATACCCGTCGTGTGCTAGGGTTTTAGTTGTATTAGTGATGTTATATGTATGCCACTATTCGGGATGTATTAGTGACAATATTCGACGATGTACGAACACGCATGAGATGATTTACTTTTGCTTATTCAATGCATGCTAATTTGAGTCCTATAAGATATTTTGAAATGTATATCTTGTGTTGCTCAAATATGATATGTGCTTGCCCAAGTGGCCGGTCATGTTTGCAGGTTACACCTCCGAGTGGCCTATGTTTTGCCGGAGTGTTGATTCATTTCCGTTCTGGCAAATTTCAGGCGCTTGATATGTCCTATTTTAGCAAAGGTCATGTCGGATTTTTCCATGAATTTTGGCATGACTTGTGCCAGAATATGTAGGAAATATCGAGTTCCCCGGATTTGTTTGTTGAGTATCCTAGTACTTGTTTTCGGTCGATTTTCAATTAATGTTTTAACGATGAACATAGGAAATGTCTGACGACGAAAAGGATTTCGGTATTTGCAAATACTGCGAAGACGAGCGCGGCCTGTGCGACAGAATCTTCCTAGATGATGATAGGCGCTTCAGCATCAAGCTTGACGAGAACTTCGAAGTGGATACAGTAAGTCACAACGACAAGTCTTTTTTCGTAATTAAGCATGACATATGCTTCATTTGCTTCAACTTATAATTTGTTTTTACTATTCTACTAGCGTATCCCCTGCCATGCAAGAGTTTTTGTATTGGATAAGATAGGTTGCAGTCGTACTATGGAGGTAAAGAAATTTTACTTGAAGACCGAGCATGGTTATATTTTCCACACAAAATTATACAATTCAGACGACTACACCTATTTTGGATGCAAAACATGGCGAGCACTATGCAAGACTTATGCATTTGAGCCTGATATGGTTATCACCTTTGATATTCGTCCGGAAGATGATATTGAAGGTAATACCGACATCTGGGTCGATGTGCAGACGCCTCCAGTTATACCAAAATGTGAGTTTCTCAACCATATTTATGTCTTTGATATTGTTTATTCAAAAATAGTTGACAATTAATTTCTATTGATAGCTTATTTTGGTGCAAGCAAACATGTCCAGCGCTTGGTAGACAAGACCGTATACTGTGCCGGGGCTGAACTCAACTGCGAGGAGCTCAGTCATTATGTTTCATGGCTTGCGGATCTTGATACTGTCAAGACAAATTTTCTTCCTGGATTTAGAAATGTTAGTACTGAAAACGTGCGACCAATAGTGTTTGTACTGAACTACGGTCACATCTATTTAGGAAGGATGGTAAGATTTTTAATATTTGTCCTCAGTGCATCTTTTCCATACATTATTTTTGAAGCTAAACTTCATTGCTAAGTATGTTACCATACGATGTTCTTCAACAGGGAGTCCCGATGAATGTTGTGTCTTATGGGATCGAGACTAAAGGTACCGTGAGTATTATTAGCTTATGACCAAGATATCCTACAGATTACTGTAGTGCATTCAAGATTAGCGACGGATGCTTAATAGTGCAAGACTGGACCAAATATGTGATGGGGGAGCACAGAGAAGTACTAGGGGGCAGCAAACAGAAGCGCATCCCACGATTAGGAGACAGATTCATCTGCATGCTCCAACTTGATCAAGGAGGAGAGCTACACATGTTTTATGCTATTTTACCTAAGAGAGAGCAACAGGAGTGATTAGCTAGCTAGAAATGAGTTTGAGGATGATGATGTGCTACACATTTACTATGATGATAAAATAGCTAGTGTTGGTAGTAATGACTATGATGATTATTATTAGCTAGTGTTAGTGGTGATTAAATAAATAATGTTGGTGGTAATTACTATGATGATGATTAAATAGCTTGTGCTGGCGGATTAGATTCAAGTGGAGGCAACATGTGGTGCACATCGAAAGTACTACTAGTCCAAACTAGATCAAATTTGGATTAGTAGTATACTTTTGACATGCACCACATATTGCCTCCACTTGAACCTAATCCACCTTCATTTGACACACTGGACATAATGATGTAAACCTCATAACTGGTATTGTACCAATATTTGTACGATGGAGAGAAAACCGCATAAATACACTAAAAATAAAAAAATAAAAAATGAATACTAGTAGCGATGGACAGAAAACGCGTTGCCACTAGTTTCATTAGCAGTAGCGTGGGGATGAATAAACGCTACAGCTATTTGTCCTAGCAGTAGCGCGCGCCGGCACGCGTTACTGCTAAGCAATAGCTGTAGCGCCTTATTAGTAGCGCGCCTACCCGCGCTACTAGTGAGCACAAAACCAGCGCTACTGCTAGGGTTTTCCCTAGTAGTGGTACGTGGTACGGTAAGTAAACCGACTCCAAAACAGTTCTAACAGCAATTTTTCTCTGTTTTGGAATATTTAAGAAAATAGGAAAATAAGTAGTCCAGGAAGGACATGATGCGTCCACGAGGGTGGAGGGCGCGCCCTACCCCCCTGGGCGCGCCCCCTGCCTCGTGGGCACCTCGTATGCTCTTCGGACTCCGTTTTCTTGCACGATACTTCTTTTAGTCGGTAAAAATTCATTATATAGTCTCCCGACGATTTTGACCACCGTATCACGCAAATATCCTCTGTCTTTGTTTCGAGCTGTTTTCTGTCATTTTAGTCAAGGCCAGGCATCATGTCGTCGCCCTCCTCCAACAATGAAGGCAATGATGCTTGGCTGATGAAGATGGAGCTGAAGAGAGAAGAACCCGGGGAGATCAACAAGGAGGATAGGATCAAGAAGGATCATATCATCGCACTCAAGGGCATTATCCAGAAATTGGAAGACCTCCTACGCTCGATGTGCGACTATCCATCATCACCACCACCCTCTTCATCAGGAAAGGAAGCATAATCACATGGGTATGGGCACTCCCCTTGGCAACTGCCAAGCTTGGGGGAGGTGCCGCGGTATCGTATCACCATCACACTCCTATCTTTACCATTTTTCTTAGTTTGATCCTTTTGGTAATATCTTGATCTAGTAGAATAAAGTTTTAGAATGATCTAGTTTTGAGTTTTGCTTTATGATTCCTCTATGTATCGAGTCCGTGAGCCATATATAATAAAGATTAGTGTTGAGTCAAGGGATTTTCTATCTTGCTATGATCTCGAGGAAATAAAAGAAAAAGAAAGAATAAAAAGGAAATAAAGAGATCATACCGATCTTATGGAAAGTAATGGCTTCACATATAAAGAGTATGATGAATAAAAGTTGTTGAGAGTTGACAAACATAGTTTTGGTCATCACTGCAATTAATAGGAAGTAATAAAGAAAGAGAGGTTTTCACATATAAATATACTATCTTGGACATCTTTTATGATTGTGAGCACTCATTAAAATATGACCTGCTAAAAGAGTTGATATTGGACAAGGAACACAACGTAATGGGTTATGTTTTCTTATATCCGAAATAAAGTATATTGTCATGGATCATCCAACATGTTGAGCTTGATTTTCCCTCTCATGCTAGCCAAATTCTTTGCCACAAGTAGAGTTACTACTTGTGTTTCTGAATACCCTTAAAACTAGTTTTGCCATGAGAGTCCGCCATATCTACCTATGGATTGAGTAAGATCCTTCAAGTAAGTTGTCGTTGTTGTATGCAATAAAATTGATTTCTAAAATATGTATGACTTATTAGTATGGAGAAAATAAGCTTTATACGATCCTGTGATATGGAAGTAATAAAAGCGACGGACTGCATAATAAAGGTCCATATCACAAGTGGCAATATAGAGTGACGTTCTTTTGCATTAAGATTTCGTGCATCCAACCATAAAAGCACATGACAACCTCTGCTTCCCTTTGTGAAGAGACTATCTTTCACTTTTTGTCTTATACATTATGCAAGAGTCATGGTGATCTTCACCTATCCCTTTTTTATTTTATCCTTTGGAAGCACCTTGTGTTGGAAAGATCCTGATATATACATACATACACACACACACACACACACACACACACACACACACACACACACACACACACACACACATATATATATATATATATATATATATATATATCCAATTGGATGTAATTTAGCATGAACTATTATTGTTGACATTACCCTTGAGGTAAAAGGTTGGGAGGCAACACTAAGCCCCTATCTTTCTCTGTGTCCGATTAAAGCTCCATACCCATAGTATTGCGTGAGTGTTAGCAATTGTGAAAGACTAAATGATAGTTAGTATGTGGACTTGCTGAAAAGCTCTTGTATTGACTCTTTTTGATGTTATGATAAATTGCAATTGCTTCAATGACCAAGATTATAGGTTGTTAGTTTTTAATGAAGTTTCTGATTCATACTTGACATTGTGAATAAATTGTTACTTTAGCATAAGTAATCATATGACAAAATATATGTATGCTGCTATTATAAGAATGATCATGATGCCCTCATGTCCGTATTTTATTTTGTCGACACCTCTATCTCTAAACATGTGGACAAATTTTTCGATTTCGGTTTCTGCTTGAGGACAAGCGAGGTCTAAGCTTGGGGGCGTTGATACGTCCATTTTGCATCATGCTTATTTATTGCATTATGGGATATTATTACATGTTATATCACAATACTTATGCCTATTCTCTCTTATTTTACAAGGTTTACATGAAGAGGGAGAATGTCGGCAGCTGGGATTCTGGGCTGGAAAAGGAGCAAATATTAGAGACCTATTCTGCACAACTCCAAAAGTCCTGAAACTCCACGAAAGTCATTTTTGGAATTAATAAAAATATTGGCAGAAGGATCAACGTCAGGGGGCCCACACCCTATCCACAAGGGTGGGGGCGCCCTCTGCCTCATGGGCCCCCTGTCAGCCCTCCGGTGACCATCTTCTGCTATATAAAGTCTTTTACCCTGGAAAAAAAATCATAAGCAAGCTTACGGGACGGAACTCTGCCGCCATGAGGCGGAACCTTGGCGGAACCAATCTAGGGCTCTGGCGGAGCTGTTCTGCTGGGGAAACATCCCTCCTGGAGGGGGAAATCATCACCATCGTCATCACAAACAATCCTCTTAGCGGGAGGGGGTCAATCTCCATCAATATCTTCACCAGCACTATCTCCTCTCAAACCCTAGTTCATCTCTTATATCCAATCTTTGTCTCAAAACCTCAGATTGGTACCTGTGGGTTGCTAGTACTGTCGATTACTCCGTGTAGTTGATGCTAGTTGGTTTATTCGGTGTAAGATCATATGTTCAAATCCTTAATGCATATTAATATCCCTCTGATTATGAACATGAATATGCTTTGTGAGTAGTTACGTTTGTTCCTGAGCACATGGGAGAAGTCTTGCTATTAGTACTCATGTGAATTTGGTATTCGTTCGATATTTTGATGAGATGTATGTTGTCTTTCCTCAAGTGGTGTTATGTGAACATTGACTACATGACACTTCACCATTATTTGGGCCTAGAGGAAGGCATTGGGAAGTAATAAGTAGATGATGGGTTGCTAGAGTGACAGAAGCTTAAACCCTAGTTTATGCGTTGCTTCGTAAGGGGCTGATTTGGATCCATATGTTTCATGCTATGGTTAGGTTTACCTTAATACTTATTTTGTAGTTGCGGGTGCTTGCAATAGGGGTTAATCATAAGTGGGATGCTTGTCCAAGGAAGGACAGTACCCAAGCACCAGTCCACCCACATACCAAATTATCAAAGTAGCGAACGCGATTCATATGAGCATGATGAAAACTAGCTTGATGATAATTCCCATGTGTCCTCGGGAGCGCTTTTCTCATATAAGAACTTGTCCAGGCTTGTCCTTTGCTAGAAAAAGGATTGGGACACCTTGCTGCACTTTATTTACTTTTATTACTTGTTATCCGTTACGAATTACCTTATCACAAAACTATTTGTTACCGATAATTTCAGTGCTTGCAGAGAAAACCTTACTGAAAACCGCTTGTCATTTCCTTCTGCTCCTTGTTGGGTTCGACACTCTTACTTATCAAAGGGACTACGATAGATCCCCTACACTTGTGGGTCATCACTGGACGCCGCCCTGATCCAACCTTCTGCCCCGCCTTGCCGGAGATGGGCCGACTTTGCTACACCTAGAGACAAATCCTTACAGGATTGTTCTTACGGACTGACTTGTGAAATGATGGTTGGAGAATAAATAGGAGGTGGGGTCCATTAGGGAACATCAGGGGTGATGGATTGGTTGGAGAGTGGGTCCATAAGCAAGAAATTTTACGGGATTCCTTAGGCCTCTTTTGGTACTATGTTTTTTTTGAACATCAGTACACACACAAGCACTTATGTACACGCGCATACACTCACCCCTATGAATGCACACACACACACCCTACCCCTATGAGCGCCTCCGAAAGATTGAGCCGACATATCATCTTGAGATTTACGAATTCACGATAGCGTCACGTCGTCGACGGGAACGTCTCCTCCCACTGAATGCGCATCACCGGAAATCCTGAAATAAATCCAGGAATAAATCCGAGCACCAGGATTTGAACTCTGGTGGGCTGGCGATACCACAGTCCCTCTAACCATCCAACCACAGGTTGGTTCACGGTACTATGGTTTTTGAGGGGATTGGTGGGGATAATCCCTACAGGGATTGAGTGAAACCCCAACCTTCATCCAATCCCTTCAATTAAATCCCCATTTGTCCCCAATCCACTAGGTAGGGGTAGTGTATTGGGTATTGAGAAAAATGCACTAGAGTTTGAGTATTTATGAGAATGTAAGGATGAAACATGTCAAATACATTAGAACCAAATGGTGTTTTTGAGATATGTGGGAATTTACAGGTTTGACCAAAATAATCCCATCAATTCTTTAAAATAAACTAATAACAAATGAGGCCTTAACAACATGGGCGGAGCTCCGTTGGGGCCAAACCGGGCCATGGCCCGCCCAGGTTTTTCGCATTTTTTTGTACGTATACTATGCTTCATAGGCCACTCAGCCGAAGAGACAAAAGCACCGTTACAAATCGATCCAAGTCTAGGTTTCGCACGAGTGGACACAACAGGAGCAGCGGCCGCCAGTCGGCCAGAACACCGCCACCGCCGCGTGCATCTCACGCAAGGCAGATCTCGCGTTGACAACCAGCCTTCCCTCACACGCACAGATCGCACAACTTCCTCGCTGGTAAGCGCATGCTTCCTACTTTCTGCTACCTGCTCCACGGCTCCGCCCACTTCCACGCGACCTCGCCGTCGTGCCATCATCCCTCCCCTAGCTCCGGCCTCCCCACCGGCCAGTCCTGACCCCAGCCATTAGGATCCTGTCATGGTGCCGCCTATATGCCTCCGACCTCTCCCTCTACTGACTACCGGAATCCACTGCATTACCAACCAGGACTGCTAATCTGCTGCCGACGCTGAGTAGAGCTCCATGTTCACCTCACAACGACTGTGCTGATGCATTTTAGTGTAAGAAGATAACTCAAACAAGGCATAATAATGTACACCTCCATCTCAAAAAAATTATCTTAGATTTTCCTAGATAAGGATGCATCTGACATTATAATGTCTAAATACATTCATATTTTGACAAATTTAAGACAAGAATTTTAGTATCTTGCCAGCAACCTTTTCTTTACATTGGCGCAGTAAAGCCCGTACAACCCTTCTAGTAGGGCGAAAATCAATGAGAACTAAATGTACCGAATACTCAATAATGCCAAAAAAAAATTGTGCTATTCTTTACATTGGCCCGCCCAACTCTTTCTTTGAAGCTCCGCCACTGCTTAACAACCTGTTTGGTTGGGGGATATTAGAGATAGGGAATGTGAATTTAAGGGGTACGTGACATATACTCCCTCCTTTCCAGTTTATAGGACTTAACTTGAAAATCTCTTCGACCAAGTTAGATGATGAATGATGGAATTAATTTCGTAGTTTGCAAAAGTGCTTAATTAGTACTCTCTTTTTCTTAAAAACTATGTGTACTGATGCATTAATTACACCACATGCATGCACGACCACTAAATGACCAAGACTTCTACATGCATTGGTCAGTTTTAATTCACCCTTGCATGCACTGATTTAATACACCTTGAAATCTGAACATATGATGGTAAGTAGTAGAATAGAGACTTATAAAACGAAAAACCATTTTTTTTGAAGTGAGCCCTATAAACCGGAAAGGAGGGAGTAATCAATTGTGTGGTTGGAGGGCAAGGGAATTGAGGTGGGATGGGGAAGGGGAATTAAGGAGGTCAATTCCCACGTATCTCTTCCCAGCCCCGACACCACCGCGCTCCATGGCCTTTCCAAGCGTCTGTGCCGCCAACACCGGCGCAACACTCCTGTCTACTGTCCTCGCCATCCGGGACGTCGTTGCCAGCCCTGACGCCACCGCGGTATGTCCGGCAACTCCCGAACCCCCCCTTGCACTCTTGTGTTTGACACATTGCATGCCTAGTTTTTTGTGCATTTTTAGGGAAAATGGTGAAATTTGATGTTTCGTTGAACGAGGAGTATGGACCGATGGATCTCGATCAATTGATCCAAGATGAGTTCTTCGATTTATCGGATTCGAACGAAGAAATGGATATGTTCATGCTCATGAGCATGCAAGAGGAAATGGACCGGCAAGTGAAGCACATTCTCAACTTCAAGGGCTCAATCAAGGCAAGAAGAGTGATCAATCGGGATAGAATGTCCGGAGCACAGCTACTGCAGAAGGACTACTTTGCTCTGAACCCAACTTTTCCGGATGATCCATGGTTTCTTCGTCGTTTTCGTATGCGGAAATCATTGTTTTTCGCATTGTGGAGGAAGGGGATGCACAACTACTCAGTGATTTTGTGGAGCATATGGGACCCATAATGGAAACCAAAAAAGTTAATGTTTGATTTGTGAAGTGTAAACACTATTTATTTTTTGTACCAACATTTACTATTTACGTGTGACATTGGCGTGTCTGATTGAAATACATTGCATGGATTTGAGAGTCCAAATTTGAGATACGTGGATGACGGGAACGAGATATGAGGGGCCGTCCAGAGCGTCCATGGGCGAGCCCGACACGTGTCTGTAGACATATAGGGGGCTGGATTTGCCAAGTCCGGTTGTAAACGCTCTTACACACATTTCAGCACACAATTCATACAACAAACATAGGCCTGAAGCTTAGGACGACTAGGGGTTTTGTACCCTTCTAGGGTTTCTTCTCTCTCCGCGGCGGCGCCCAAGGAGATCACGTTCATCTCCCTGGTTACGGATCGGACTCCCAGTCGATCCCGCCTCCAGGAGAGGCGGTTGGCAATATAGTAGGATATCACCTAGGGGATGAACCAAACCCTAGGGAGGCAAGGTGCGATGACGAGGGCAAACTCATCTACTTGAGAGTTGACAGCGGCGGGAAAAAGATAGCAGGGGGAGCGGAGATGGCAGCGGAGGCGGAGGCGGCTGAGGTAGTGGGAGGGAGCAGATCAAAACAGGAGGAATCACTAGATGAGAAGTTGAAGTACTTGAATATCAGGGAAGATGAAGAAGAAGATGTGGTATTAGAGGAACACTTGGAGGAGTTAGAGAAGGATGCAGAGTTCATGGCGCTAGCCCGGGTGCACACCACGAGGAAATTCAGCCATGGGGCCTTCTATGGAACGATGAGATCAACATGGAATCTCGCATAGGAAGTAGAATTCAGAGCCATAGAAGATAACTTGTTTTATGTATAGATCGCTTGCTTGGCGGATTGGGAAAGAGTCATGCAGGACGGACCTTGGATATTCAGAAACTGCCCAGTGTTGCTTGCTCCATACGATGGATGGTCAGACCAAGCGAGGTGATATTGATGTTGGGGAACGTAGCAGAAATTCAAAATTTTCCTACGTGTCACCAAGATCTATCTATGGAGAAACCAGCAACGAGGGGAAGGAGAGTGCATCTACATACCCTTGTAGATCGCTAAGCGGAAGCGTTCAAGAGAACGGGGTTGAAGGAGTCGTACTCGTCGTGATTCAAATCACCGGAGATCCTAGTGCCGAACGAACGGCACCTCCGCGTTCAACACACGTACAGCCCGGTGACGTCTCCCACGCCTTGATCCAGCAAGGAGAGAGGGAGAGGTTGAGGAAGACTCCATCCAACAGCAGCACAACGGCGTGGTGGTGATGGAGGAGCGTGGCAATCCCGCAGGGCTTCGCCAAGCACCATGGGAGAGGAGGAGGAGAGAGAGGGGCAAGGTTGCACCAAGAGGGAGAGAACTCATGTGTTGGCAGCCCCAAACCTCAACTATATATAGGGGGAAGGGGGGGCTGCGCCCCCTTTAGGGTTTCCCACCCCAAGGGGTGCGGCCAAGGGGGGAGGAGTGCCTCCCAAGTCAAGTGGAGGCCTTCCCCTTTAGGGTTTCCCCTTCCCATGCGCATGGGCCTTGGGGGGCTGGTTCCCTTGGCCCATAAAGGCTAGGGCGCCCCTTACAGCCCATGCTACTGTATTGGACGTGGTGGAACAATTTCCGGACCTCCGGACCCCTCCGGAATCCTCCGGAACCTTCTGGAAGCTTCCCGGTACAATACCGAAAAAACCCGAACTTTTTCCGGAACCCGAACAACAACTTTCCATATATAAATCTTTACCTTCGGACCATTCCGGAACTCCTCGTGACGTCCGGGATCTCATCCGAGACTCCGAACAACATTCGGTAACCACATACAAGCTTCCTTTATAACCCTAGCGTCATCGAACCTTAAGTGTGTAGACCCTACGGGTTCGGGAACCATGCAGACATGACCGAGACGTTCTACGGTCAATAACCAACAGCGGGATCTGGATACCCATGTTGGCTCCCACATGTTCCACGATGATCTCATCGGATGAACCACGATGTCAAGGACTCAATGAATCCCGTATACAATTCCCTTTGTCTAGCGGTATTATACTTGCCCGAGATTCGATCGTCGGTATACCGATACCTTGTTCAATCTCATTACCGGCAAGTCTCTTTACTCGTTCCGTAACACATCATCCCGTGATCAACCCCTTGGTCACATTGTGCACATTATGATGATGTCCTACCGAGTGGGCCCAGAGATACCTCTCCGTTTACACGGAGTGACAAATCCCAATCTCGATTCGTGCCAACCCAACAGACACTTTCGGAGATACCTGTAATGCACCTTTATAGCCACCCAGTTACGTTGTGACGTTTGGTACATCCAAAGCATTCCTACGGTATCCGGGAGTTGCACAATCTCATGGTCTAAGGAAAAGATACTTGACATTAGAAAAGCTTTAGCATACGAACTACACGATCTTTGTGCTAGGCTTAGGATTGGGTCTTGTCCATCACATCATTCTCCTAATGATGTGATCCCGTTATCAACGACATCCAATGTCCATAGCCAGGAAACCATGACTATCTGTTGATCACAACGAGCTAGTCAACTAGAGGCTTACTAGGGACATATTGTGGTCTATGTATTCACACGTGTATTACAATTTCTGGATAATACAGTTATAGCATGAATAAAAGACTATTATCATGAACAAAGAAATATAATAATAACACTTTTATTATTGCCTCTAGGGCATATTTCCAACAGTCTCCCACTTGCACTAGAGTCAATAATCTAGTTCACATCGCCATGTGATTAACACTGACAGGTCACATCGCCATGTGACCAACATCCAAAGAGTTTACTAGTGTCACTAAACTAGTTCACATCATCATGTGATAAGACTCTATGAGTTCTGGGGTTTGATCATGTTTTGCTTGTAAGAGAGGTTTTAGTCAACGGGTCTGAACCTTTTAGATCCGTGTGTGCTTTACAAATCTCTATGTCATCTCCTAGATGTAGCTACCATGTTCTATTTGGAGCTAATCCAAATAACTGTTCTACTTGGAGCTATTCTAAATTGTTGCTCCATTATACGTATCCGGTATCTCTACTCAGAGCTATCCGGATAGGTGTTAAGCTTGCATCGACGTAACCCTTTACGACGAACTCTTTTACCACCTCCATAATCGAGAAAATTCCTTAGTCCACTAGTTACTAAGGATAACTTTGACCGCTGTCCTGTGATCCATTCATGGATCACTCTTGTACCCCTTGACTGACTCATGGCAAGGCACACTTCAGGTGCGGTACACAACATAGCATACTGAAGAGCCTACGTCTTAAGCATAGGGGACGACCTTCGTCCTTTCTTTCTATTCTGCCGTGGTCGAGCTTTTAAGTCTTAACTTTGTACCTTACAATTCAGGCAAGAACTCCTTCTTTGACTGGTCCATCTTGAACACCTTCAAGATCATGTCAAGGTATGTGCTCATTTGAAAGTACCATTAAGTGTTTTGATCTATCCTTATAGATCTTGATGCTCAATGCTCAAGTAGCTTAATCCAGGTTTTCCATTGAAAAACACTTTTCAAATAACCCTATATGCTTTCCAGAAATCCTACGTCATTTCTGATCATCAATATATGTCAACAACATATACTCATCAGAAATTCTATAGTGCTCCCACTCACTTCTTTGGAAATACAAGTTTCTCATAAACTTTGTATAAACCCAAAATCTTTGATCATCTTATCAAAGCGCACATTCCAACTCCGAGATGCTTATTCCAGTCCATGGAAGGATCGCTGGAGCTAGCATACCTTTTAGCATCCTTAGGATCGACAAAACCTTTCTGATTGTATCGCATACAACCTTTCCTTACGACTGGTAAGGAAACTCGTTTTGACATCCATCTGCCAGATTTCATAAATGCAGCTTGTGCTAACGTGATTCCGACGGACTTTAAGCATCGCTACGGATGAGAAAATCTCATCGTAGTCAACTCCTTGAACTTGTGAAAAACTCCTTGCCACAAGTCGAGCTTCATAGATGGTGACATTACCGTCCACGTCCGTCTTCTTCTTAAAGATCCATTTATCTCAATGTCTTGCCGATCATCGGGCAAGTCCACCAAAGTCCATGCTTTGTTCTGATACATGGATCCTATCTCGGATTTCATGGTTTCTTAACCATTTGTCGGAATTTGGGCCCACCATCGCTTCTCCATAGCTCGTAGGTTCATTGTTGTCTAGCAACATGACCTTCAAGACAGGATTACTGTACCACTCTGAAGTAGTACGTATCCTTGTCACCCTACAAGGTACGGCAGTGACTTGATCCGAAACTTCATGATCACTATCATAAGCTTCTACTTCAATTGGTGTAGGTGCCACATGAACAACTTCCTGTGCCCTGATACACACTGGTTGAAGTGATGGTTCAATAACCATATCAAGTCTCCACCATCCTCCCACTCAATTCTTTCGAGAGAAACCTTTCCTCGAGAAAGGACCCGATTCAAGAAACAATCCATATTGCTTTCGGATCTGAATTAGGAGGTATACCCAACTGTTTTGGGTGTCCTATGAAGATGCATTTTATCCGCTTTGGGTTCGAGCTTATCAATCCTGAAACTTTTTCACATAAGCGTCGCAGCCCCAAACCTTTAAGAAACGACAACTTAGGTTTATCTAAACCATAATTCATACGGTGTCATCTCAACGGAATTACGTGGTGCCCTATTTAAAGTGAATGTGGTTGTCTCTAATGCCTAACCCATGAACAATAGTGGTAATTTGATAAGAGACATCATGGTACGCACCATATCCAATAGGGTGCAACTATGATGTTCGGACACACCATCACACTATGGTGTTCCAGGCGGTATTAATTGCGAAACAATTTCCACAATGTCTTAATTGTGTGCCAAAACTCGTAACTCAGGTATTCATCTCTATGATCATATCATAGACATTTTATCCTCTTGTCACAATGATCTTCTACTTCACTCTGAAATTGTTGGGGAACGTTGCAGAAAACAAAAATTTTCCTACTCGTTTCACCAAGATCATCTAGGAGTTCATCTAGCAACGAGTGATTAGATGCATCTACATACCTTTGTAGATCGCGAGCGGAAGCGTTCAAAAGAACGGTGATGATGTAGTCGTACTCGACGTGATCCAAATCACCGATGACCAGCGCCGAACGGACAGCACCTCCGCGTTCAACACACGTACGGAACAGCCACGTCTCCTCCTTCTTGATCCAGCAAGGGAGGGAGGAGAGGTTGAGGGAGATGGCACCAGCAGCAGCACGACGGTGTGGTGTTGATGGAGCTGCAGTACTCCGGCAGAGCTTCTCTAAGCACTATGGAGGTGGAGGAGGTGTTGGGGTGGGAGAAGGAGGCAACCAAAGGCCAAGGCGTTCAGGTATGAAGTCCCTCCTCTCCCCCACTATATATAGGAGGGCCAAGGGGGGTTGGCCGGCCCTAGGAGATCCAATCTCCTAGGGGGTGCGGCGGCCAAGGGGGGTTTCCCTCCCCCCCAAGGCACCTAGGAGGTGCCTTCCCCTCCTAGGACGCTTTCCCCCTCAAACCCTAGGCGCATGGGCCTATGTGGGGCTGGTGCCCTTGGCCCATTAGGCCAAGGCGCACCCCCTACAGCCCATGTGGCCCCCCGGGACAGGTGGACCCACCCGGTGGACCCCCGGGACCCTTCCGGTGGTCCCGGTACAATACCGATAACCCCGAAACTTGTCCCGATGCCCGAAACAGGACTTCCCATATATAAATCTTTACCTCCGGACCATTCCGGAACTCCTCGTGACGTCCGGGATCTCATCCGGGACTTCCGAACAACATTCGGGTTACTGCATATACATATCCCTACAACCCTAGCGTAACTGAACCTTAAGTGTGTAGACCCTACGGGTTCGGGAGGCAAGCAGACATGACCGAGACGACTCTCCGGTCAATAACCAACAGCGGGATCTGGATACCCATGTTGGCTCCCACATGCTCCACGATGATCTCATCGGATGAACCACGATGTCGAGGATTCTATCAACCCCGTACGCTATTCCCTTTGTCTATCGATATGTTACTTGCCCGAGATTCGATCGTCGGTATCCCAATACCTCGTTCAATCTCGTTACCGGCAAGTCACTTTACTCGTACCGTAATGCATGATCCCGTGACCAGACACTTGGTCACTCTGAGCTCATTATGATGATGCATTACCGAGTGGGCCCAGTGATACCTCTCCGTCATACGGAGTGACAAATCCCAGTCTTGATCCATGTCACCCAACAGACACTTTCGGAGATACCCGTAGTCTACCTTTATAGTCACCCAGTTACGTTGTGACGTTTGGCATACCCAAAGCACTCCTACGGTATCCGGGAGTTACACGATCTCATGGTCTAAGGAAAAGATACTTGACATTGGAAAACTCTAGCAAACGAACTATACGATCTTGTGCTATGTTTAGGATTGGGTCTTGTCCATCACATCATTCTCCTAATGATGTGATCTCGTTATCAATGACATCCAGTGTCCATAGTCAGGAAACCATGACTATCTGTTGATCAACGAGCTAGTCAACTAGAGGCTCACTAGGGACATGTTGATGTCTGTTATTCACACATGTATTACGATTTCCGGATAACACAATTATAGCATGAATAAAGACAATTATCATGAACAAGGAAATATAATAATAATGCTTTTATTATTGCCTCTAGGGCATATTTCCAACAGTCTCCCACTTGCACTAGAGTCAATAATCTAGTTACATTGTGATGAATCGAACACCCATGGAATTCTGGTGTTGATCATGTTTTGCTCTAGGGAGAGGTTTAGTCAACGGATCTGCTACATTCAGGTCCGTATGTACTTTACAAATCTCTATGTCTCCATCTTGAACATTTTCACGAATGGAGTTGAAGCGACGCTTGATGTGCCTTGTCTTCTTGTGAAACCTGGGCTCCTTGGCAAGTGCAATAGCTCCAGTGTTGTCACAGAAGAGCTTGATCGGCCCCGACGCATTGGGTATGACTCCTAGGTCGGTGATGAACTCCTTCACCCATATTGCTTCATGTGCTGCCTCCGAGGCTGCCATGTACTCCGCTTCACATGTAGATCCCGCCACGACGCTTTGCTTGCAACTGCACCAGCTTACTGCCCCACCATTCAAAATATACACGTATCCGGTTTGTGACTTAGAGTCATCCAGATCTGTGTCGAAGCTAGCGTCGACGTAACCCTTTACGACGAGCTCTTCGTCACCTCCATAAACGAGAAACATTTCCTTAGTCCTTTTCAGGTACTTCAGGATATTCTTGACCGCTGTCCAGTGTTCCTTGCCGGGATTACTTTGGTACCTTCCTACCAAACTTACGGCAAGGTTTACATCAGGTCTGGTACACAGCATGGCATACATAATAGAACCTATGGCTGAGGCATAGGGGATGACGCTCATCTCTTCTATATCTTCTGCCGTGGTCGGACATTGAGCTGAGCTCAATTTCATACCTTGCAACACAGGCAAGAACCCCTTCTTGGATTGATCCATATTGAACTTCTTCAATATCTTATCAAGGTATGTGCTTTGTGAAAGACCTATGAGGCGTCTCGATCTATCTCTATAGATTTTGATGCCTAATATATAAGCAGCTTCTCCAAGGTCCTTCATTGAAAAACTTTTATTCAAGTAGGCCTTGATGCTGTCCAAGAGTTCTATATCATTTCCCATCAAAAGTATGTCATCTACATATAATATGAGAAATGCTACAGAGCTCCCACTCACTTTCTTGTAAACGCAGGCTTCTCCATAAGTCTGTGTAAACCCAAACGCTTTGATCATCTCATCAAAGCGAATGTTCCAACTCCGAGATGCTTGCACCAGCCCATAAATCGAGCGTTGGAGCTTGCACACTTTGTCAGCATTCTTAGGATCGACAAAACCTTCCGGCTGCATCATATACAATTCTTCCTTAAGGAAACCATTAAGGAATGCCGTTTTGACGTCCATTTGCCATATTTCGTAATCATAGAATGCGGCAATTGCTAACATGATTCGGACGGACTTCAGCTTCGCTACCGGTGAGAAAGTCTCATCGTAGTCAACCCCTTGAACTTGTCGATAACCCTTAGCGACAAGCCGAGCTTTATAGATGGTCACATTACCATCCGCGTCTGTCTTCCTCTTAAAGATCCATTTATTTTCTATGGCTCGCCGCTCAACGGGCAAGTCAGTCAAAGTCCATACTTTGTTTTCATACATGGATCCTATCTCGGATTTCATGGCTTCCAGCCATTTGTCGGAATCCGGGCCCGCCATCGCTTCTTCATAGTTCGAAGGTTCACCGTTGTCTAACAGCATGATTTCCAAGACAGGGTTGCCGTACCACTCTGGTGCGGAACGTGTCCTTGTGGACCTTCGAATTTCAGTAGGGGCTTGATCAGAAGTATCTTGATCATTTCATTAACTTCCTCTCCAGTCGGTGCAGGCACCTCAGGAACATTTTCTTGAGTTGCGCCATTTTCCGGTTCAAGAGGTAATACTTCATCAAGCTCTACTTTCCTCCCACTTACTTCTTTCGAGAGAAACTCTTTCTCCAGAAAGGACCCATTCTTGGCAACAAAGATCTTGCCTTCGGATCTGAGGTAGAAGGTGTACCCAATAGTTTCTTTTGGGTATCCTATGAAGACGCATTTTTCCGACTTGGGTTCGAGCTTTTCAGGTTGAAGTTTCTTGACATAAGCATCGCATCCCCAAACTTTTAGAAACGACAGCTTAGGTTTCTTCCCAAACCATAATTCATACGGTGTCGTCTCAACGGATTTCGACGGAGCCCTATTTAAAGTGAATGCGGCAGTCTCTAAAGCATAGCCCCAAAAAGAAAGCGGTAAATCGGTAAGAGACATCATAGATCGCACCATATCTAACAGAGTGCGATTACGACGTTCGGACACACCATTACGCTGAGGTGTTCCAGGCGGCGTGAGTTGTGAAACTATTCCACATTTTCTTAAGTGTGCCCCAAACTCGTGACTCAAGTATTCTCCTCCACGATCTGATCGTAGAAACTTGATTTTCCTGTCACGTTGATTTTCAACCTCACTCTGAAATTCCTTGAACTTTTCAAAGGTTTCAGACTTGTGTTTCATTAAGTAGATATACCCATACCTACTTAAATCATCAGTGAGAGTGAGAACATAACGATAGCCACCGCGAGCCTCAACACTCATCGGACCGCACACATCAGTATGTATGATTTCCAATAAGTCGGTTGCTCGCTCCATTGTTCCTGAGAACGGAGTCTTGGTCATTTTACCCATAAGGCATGGTTCGCACGTGTCAAATGATTCATAATCAAGAGACTCTAAAAGTCCATCAGCATGGAGCTTCTTCATGCGTTTGACACCTATGTGACCAAGGCGGCAGTGCCACAAGTATGTGGGACTATCATTATCAACCTTACTTCTTTTGGTACTCACATTATGAACATGTGTAGCATCACGTTCGAGATTCATAAAGAATAAACCATTCACCATAGGAGCATGACCATAAAACATATCTCTCATAAAAATGGAACAACCATTATTCTCAGATTTAAAAGAGTAGCCATCTCGAATTAAACGAGATCCCGATACAATGTTCATGCTCAAAGCTGGCACTAAATAACAATTATTAAGGTTTAAAACTAATCCCGAAGGGAGATGCAGAGGTAGCGTGCCGACGGCGATCACATTGACCTTGGAACCATTCCCGACGCGCATCGTCACCTCGTCCTTTGCCAGTTTCCGCTTATTCCGCAGCCCCTGCTTTGAGTTACAAATGTGAGCAACTGCACCGGTATCAAATACCCAGGAGCCACTACGGGCACTAGTAAGGTACACATCAATTACATGTATATCACATATACCTTTGGTTTTGCCGGCCTTCTTATCCGCTAAGTACTTAGGGCAGTTCCGCTTCCAGTGACCGCTTCCCTTGCAATAAAAGCACTCAGTCTCGGGCTTGGGTCCATTCCTTGGCTTCTTCCCGGCAGCTTGCTTGCCGGGCGCGGCAACCTCCTTGCCGTCCTTCTTGAAGTTCTTTTTACCCTTGCCTTTCTTGAACTTAGTGGTTTTATTGACCATCAACACTTGATGTTCCTTCCTGACTTCTACCTCTGCTGATTTCAGCATAGCAAATACTTCAGGAATGGTCTTTTCCATCCCCTGCATATTGAAGTTCATCACAAAGCTCTTGTAGCTTGGTGGAAGCGACTGGAGGATTCTGTCAATGACCGCATCATCCGGGAGATTAACTCCCAGCTGAGTCAAGCGGTTATGCAACCCAGACATAGTGAGTATGTGCTCACTGACAGAACTGTTTTCCTCCATCTTACAGCTGAAGAATTTGTCGGAGACTTCATATCTCTCGACCCGGGCATGAGCTTGGAAAACTATTTTCAGCTCTTCGAACATCTCATATGCTCCATGTCTCTCAAAACGTTTTTGGAGCCCCGGCTCTAGGCTGTAAAGCATGCCGCACTGAACGAGGGAGTAGTCATCGAAACGTGCCTGCCAAGCGTTCATAACATCTTGTTCTGCAGGGAGAACGGGTGCGTCACCAAGCGGTGCTTGTAGGACATAATCTTTCTTGGCAGCTATGAGGATGATCCTCAGGTTCCGGACCCAGTCCGTATAGTTGCTGCCATCGTCTTTCAGCTTAGTTTTCTCTAGGAACGCGTTGAAGTTGAGGACTATGTTGGCCAGTTGATCTACAAGACATATTGCAAATATTTTAGACTAAGTTCATGATAATTAAGTTCAACTAATCAAATTATTAGTGAACTCCCACTTAGATTAGACATCCCTCTAGTCATCTAAGTATTACATGATCCGAGTTAAACTAGACCGTGTCCGATCATCACGTGAGACGGACTAGTCAACATCGGTGAACATCTTCATGTTGATCGTATCTTCTATACGACTCATGCTCGACCTTTCGGTCTTCTGTGTTCCAAGGCCATGTCTGTACATGCTAGGCTCGTCAAGTCAACCTAAGTGTTTGCATGTGTAAATCTATCTTACACCCGTTGTATGTGAACGTCTGAATAAAACACCTGATCATCACGTGGTGTTTTGAAACAGCGAACTGTCGCAACGGTGCACAGTTAGGGGGAACACTTCTTGAATTTATTGTGAGGGATCATCTTATTTACTACCGTCGTTCTAAGTAAACAAGATGCAAAACATGATAAACATCACATGCAATCAAATAATAAACGTGACATGATATGGCCAATATCACATAGCTCCTTTGATCTCCATCTTGGGGCTCCATGATCATCTTGTCACCGGCTTGACACCATGATCTCCATCATCATGATCTCCATCATCGTGTCTCCATGAAGTTGCTCGCCAACTATTACTTCTACTACTATGGCTAACGCGTTTAGCAATAAAGTAAAGTAATTACATGGCGTTTCTTGATGACACGCAGGTCATATAAAAGAATAAAGACAACTCCTATGGCTCCTGCCGGTTGTCATACTCATCGACATGCAAGTCGTGATTCCTATTACAATAGCATGAACATCTCATACATCACATATAGATCATTCATCATTCATCACAACTTTGGCCATATCATATCACAAACCACTTGCTGCAAAAACAAGTTAGACGTCCTCTAATTGTTGTTGCAAGTTTTACGTGGCTGAATTAGGGTTCTAGCAAGAACGTTTTCTTACCTACGTTAAAGCCACAACGTGATTTGTCAACTTCTATTTACCCTTCATAAGGACCCTGTTCATCGATTCCGCTCCAACTAAAGTGGGAGAGACAGACACCCGCCAGCCACCTTATGCAACTAGTGCATGTTAGTCGGTGGAACCGGTCTCACGTAAGCGTACGTGTAAGGTTGGTCCGGGCCGCTTCATCCCACAATACCGCTGAAGCAAGAAAGGACTAGTAACGGCAAGAAAGTTGACAAATCTACGCCCACAACAAATTGTGTTCTACTCGCGCAAGAAGAACTACGCATAGACCTAGCTCATGATGCCACTGTTGGGGAACGTTGCAGAAAACAAAAATTTTCCTACTCGTTTCACCAAGATCATCTAGGAGTTCATCTAGCAACGAGTGATTAGATGCATCTACATACCTTTGTAGATCGCGAGCGGAAGCGTTCAAAAGAACGGTGATGATGTAGTCGTACTCGACGTGATCCAAATCATCGATGACCAGCGCCGAACGGACAGCACCTCCGCGTTCAACACACATACGGAACAGCCACGTCTCCTCCTTCTTGATCCAGCAAGGGAGGGAGGAGAGGTTGAGGGAGATGGCACCAGCAGCAGCACGACGGCGTGGTGTTGATGGAGCTGCAGTACTCCGGCAGAGCTTCGCTAAGCACTATGGAGGTGGAGGAGGTGTTGGGGTGGGAGAAGGAGGCAACCAAAGGCCAAGGCGTTCAGGTATGAAGTCCCTCCTCTCCCCCACTATATATAGGAGGGCCAAGGGGGGTTGGCCGGCCCTAGGAGATCCAATCTCCTAGGGGGTGCGGCGGCCAAGGGGGGTTTCCCTCCCCCCCAAGGCACCTAGGAGGTGCCTTCCCCTCCTAGGACTCTTTCCCCCTCAAACCCTAGGTGCATGGGCCTATGTGGGGCTGGTGCCCTTGGCCCATTAGGCCAAGGCGCACCCCCTACAGCCCATGTGGCCCCCCGGGACAGGTGGACCCACCCGGTGGACCCCCGGGACCCTTCCGGTGGTCCCGGTACAATACCGATAACCCCGAAACTTGTCCCGATGCCCGAAACAGGACTTCCCATATATAAATCTTTACCTCCGGACCATTCCGGAACTCCTCGTGACGTCCGGGATCTCATCCGGGACTCCGAACAACATTCGGGTTACTGCATATACATATCCCTACAACCCTAGCGTAACTGAACCTTAAGTGTGTAGACCCTACGGGTTCGGGAGGCAAGCAGACATGACCGAGACGACTCTCCGGTCAATAACCAACAGTGGGATATGGATACCCATGTTGGCTCCCACATGCTCCACGATGATCTCATCGGATGAACCACGATGTCAAGGATTCTATCAACCCCGTACGCTATTCCCTTTGTCTATCGATATGTTACTTGCCCGAGATTCGATTGTCGGTATCCCAATACCTCGTTCAATCTCGTTACCGGCAAGTCACTTTACTCGTACCGTAATGCATGATCCCGTGACCAGACACTTGGTCACTCTGAGCTCATTATGATGATGCATTACCGAGTGGGCCCAGTGATACCTCTCCGTCATACGGAGTGACAAATCCCAGTCTTGATCCATGTCACCCAACAGACACTTTCGGAGATACCCGTAGTCTGCCTTTATAGTCACCCAGTTACGTTGTGACGTTTGGCATACCCAAAGCACTCCTACGGTATCCGGGAGTTACACGATCTCATGGTCTAAGGAAAAGATACTTGACATTGGAAAACTCTAGCAAACGAACTATACGATCTTGTGCTATGTTTAGGATTGGGTCTTGTCCATCACATCATTCTCCTAATGATGTGATCTCGTTATCAATGACATCCAGTGTCCATAGTCAGGAAACCATGACTATCTGTTGATCAACGAGCTAGTCAACTAGAGGCTCACTAGGGACATGTTGATGTCTGTTATTCACACATGTATTACGATTTCCGGATAACACAATTATAGCATGAATAAAGACAATTATCATGAACAAGGAAATATAATAATAATGCTTTTATTATTGCCTCTAGGGCATATTTCCAACAGAAATTACTTGAACCATTCAATAATTCAGACTTGTGTTTCATCAAGAAAATATTCTCAACATCTACTCGAATCATCTGTGGAGTAAGAACATAACGATATTCACTGCATGCCTCAGCACTCATTGGACTGCACACATCAAAATGTGTTACTTCCAACGAGTTGCTATCTTGTTCCGTCTTACTAAAACGAGGCTTTCAGTCATCTTGCCCATGTGGTATGATTTGCATGTCTCAAGTGACTCAAAATCAAGTGAGTTCAAATGGTCCATTTGCATGGAGTTTCTTCATGCATATATACCAATAGACATGGTTCGCATGTCTCAAACTTTTCAAAAATGAGTGAGTCCAAAGATCCATCAACATGGAGCTTCTTCATGCATTTTATACTAATATGACTTACGTGGCAGTGCCACAAGTAGGTGGTACTATCATTACTATCTTTTGGCATGAACATGTGTATCACTACGATCGAGATTTCAATGAACCATTCATTTTAGGTGCAAGACCATTGAAGGTATTATTCAAATAAATAGAGTAACAATTATTCTCTTTAAATGAATAACTGTATTGCGATAGTCATAATCCAATCATGTCTATGCTCAACGCAAACACCAAATAACAATTATTCAGGTTTTAACACCAATCTCGATGGTAGAGGGAGCGTGCGATGCTTGATCATATCAACATTGGAAACATTTCCAACACATATCGTCAGCGCACCTTTAGCTAGTCTCCGTTTATTCCATAGCTTTTATTTCGAGTTACTAACACTTTAGCAACCGAACCGGTATCTAACACCCTGGTGCTACTAGGAGTACTAGTAAAGTACACATCAACACAATGTATATCCAATATACTTCTATCGACCTTGCCAGCCTTCTCATCTACCAAGTATCTAGGGTAATTCTGCTCCACTGGCTGTTCCCTTTATTACAGAAGCACTTAGTCTCGGTTTTGGGTTCAACCTTGGGTTTCTTCACTAGAGCAGCAGTTGATTTTCCGTTTCATGAAGTATCCCTTTGTTCCCTTGCCCTTCTTGAAACTAGTGGTTTCACCAACCATCAACAATTGATGCTCCTTCTTGATTTCTACTTTCGCGGTGTCAAACATCGCGAATATTTCAAGGATCATCATATCTATCCCTGATATGTTATAGTTCATCACGAAGCTCTAGCAGCTTGGTGGCAATGACTTTGGAGAAACATCACCATCTTATTGGAAGATCAACTCCCACTCGATTCAAGTGATTGTTGCACTCAGACAATCCGAGCACAAGCTCAATGATTGAGGTTTTCTCCCTTAGTTTGCAGGTTAAGAAAATCGTCGGAGGTCTCATACCTCTTGACGTGGGCACGAGCCTGAAATCCCAATTTCAGCCCTCGAAACATCTCATATGTTCCGCGACATTTTGAAAACGTCTTTGGTGCCTCAACTCTAAACCGTTTAACTGAACTATCACGTAGTTATCAAAACGTGTATGTCCGATGTTCGCAACATCCACAAACGACGTTTGGGGTTCAGCACACTAAGCGGTGCATTAAGGACATAAGCTTTCTACTGTCCGCATAATTGCTACTTTCAACTTTCAACTATATTTTCTCTAGGAACATATCTAAAATAGTAGAACTAAAGCGCGAGCTACGACATAATTTGCAAAAGGTCTTTTGACTATGTTCAAGATAATTAAGTTCATCTTATGAACTCCCACTCAGATAGACATCCCTCTGGTCATCTAAGTGATAACATGATCCGAGTCAACTAGGCCATGTCCGATCATCACGTGAGACGGACTAGTCATCATCGGTGAACATCTTCATGTTGATCGTATCTACTATACGACTCATGCTCGACCTTTCGGTCTCCGTGTTCCAAGGCCATGTCTGTACATGCTAGGCTCGTCAAGTTAACCCTAAGTGTTTTCGCTGTGTAAAACTGTCTTACACCCGTTGTATGTGAACGTAAGAATCCATCACACCCGATCATCACGTGGTGCTTAGAAGCGACGAACTGTAGCAACGGTGCACAGTTAGGGGAGAACACTTCTTGAAATTTTGTAAGGGATCATCTTATTTACTACCGTCGTCCTAAGTAAACAAGATGCATAATCATAATAAACATCACATGCAATTATATAGTTGTGACATGATATGGCCAATATCATAGCTCCATTGATCTCCATCTTCGGGGCTCCATGATCATCTTGTCACCGGCTTGACACCATGATCTCCATCATCATGATCTCCATCATCGTGTCTTCATGAAGTTGTCACGCCAACGACTAGTTCTACTTCTATGGCTAACGTGTTTAGCAATAAAGTAAAGTAAGTTACATGGTGTTCTTCAATGACACGCAGGTCATACAATAAATAAAGACAACTCCTATGGCTCCTGCCGGTTGTCATACTCATTGACATGCAAGTCGTGATTCCTATTACAAGAACATGATCAATCTCATACATCACATATCATTCATCACATTCTTCTTGGCCATATCACATCACATAGCATACCCTGCAAAAACAAGTTAGACGTCCCCTAATTGTTGTTTGCATGTTTTACGTGGCTGCTATGGGTTTCTAGCAAGAACGTTTCTTACCTACGCAAAACCACAACGTGATATGCAAATTGCTATTTACCCTTCATAAGGACCCTTTTCATCGAATCCGTTCCGACTAAAGTGGGAGAGACTGGCACCCGCTAGCCACCTTATGCATCAAGCGCATGCCAATCGGTGGAACCTGTCTCACGTAAGAGTACATGTAAGGTCGGTCCGGGCCGCTTCATCCCACAATACCGTCGAAACAAGATTGGACTAGTAACGGTAAGCATATTGAACAAAATCAACGCCCACAACTACTTTGTGTTCTACTCGTGCAAAGAATCTACGCAATAGACCTAGCTCATGATGCCACTGTTGGGGAACGTAGCAGAAATTCAAAATTTTCCTACGTGTCACCAAGATCTATCTATGGAGAAACCAGCAACGAGGGGAAGGAGAGTGCATCTACATACCCTTGTAGATCGCTAAGCGGAAGCGTTCAAGAGAACGGGGTTGAAGGAGTCGTACTCGTCGTGATTCAAATCACCGGAGATCCTAGTGCCGAACGGACGGCACCTCCGCGTTCAACACACGTACAGCCCGGTGACGTCTCCCACGCCTTGATCCAGCAAGGAGAGAGGGAGAGGTTGAGGAAGACTCCATCCAACAGCAGCACAACGGCGTGGTGGTGATGGAGGAGCGTGGCAATCCCGCAGGGCTTCGCCAAGCACCATGGGAGAGGAGGAGGAGGGAGAGGGGCAAGGCTGTACCAAGAGGGAGAGAACTCATGTGTTGGCAGCCCCAAACCTCAACTATATATAGGGGGAAGGGGGGGGGGGCTGCGCCCCCTTTAGGGTTTCCCACCCCAAGGGGTGCGGCCAAGGGGGGAGGAGTGCCTCCCAAGTCAAGTGGAGGCCTCCCCCTTTAGGGTTTCCCCTTCCCATGCGCATGGGCCTTGGGGGGCTGGTTCCCTTGGCCCATAAAGGCTAGGGCGCCCCCTTACAGCCCATGCTACTGTATTGGACGTGGTGGAACAATTTCCGGACCTCCGGACCCCTCCGGAATCCTCCGGAACCTTCTGGAAGCTTCCCGGTCAATACCGAAAAAACCCGAACTTTTTCCGGAACCCGAACAACAACTTTCCATATATAAATCTTTACCTCCGGACCATTCCGGAACTCCTCGTGACGTCCGGGATCTCATCCGGGACTCCGAACAACATTCGGTAACCACATACAAGCTTCCTTTATAACCCTAGCGTCATCGAACCTTAAGTGTGTAGACCCTACGGGTTCGGGAACCATGCAGACATGACCGAGACGTTCTCCAGTCAATAACCAACAGTGGGATCTGGATACCCATGTTGGCTCCCACATGTTCCACGATGATCTCATCGGATGAACCACGATGTCAAGGACTCAATGAATCCCGTATACAATTCCCTTTGTCTAGCGGTATTATACTTGCCCGAGATTCGATCGTCGGTATACCGATACCTTGTTCAATCTCGTTACCGGCAAGTCTCTTTACTCGTTCCGTAACACATCATCCCGTGATCAACCCCTTGGTCACATTGTGCACATTATGATGATGTCCTACCGAGTGGGCCCAGAGATACCTCTCCGTTTACACGGAGTGACAAATCCCAGTCTCGATTCGTGCCAACCCAACAGACACTTTCGGAGATACCTGTAATGCACCTTTATAGCCACCCAGTTACGTTGTGACGTTTGGTACACCCAAAGCATACCTACGGTATCCGGGAGTTGCACAATCTCATGGTCTAAGGAAAAGATACTTGACATTAGAAAAGCTTTAGCATACGAACTACACGATCTTTGTGCTAGGCTTAGAATTGGGTCTTGTCCATCACATCATTCTCCTAATGATGTGATCCCGTTATCAACGACATCCAATGTCCATAGCCAGGAAACCATGACTATTTGTTGATCACAACGAGCTAGTCAACTAGAGGCTTACTAGGGACATATTGTGGTCTATGTATTCACACGTGTATTACGATTTCCGGATAATAAAGTTATAGCATGAATAAAAGACTATTATCATGAACAAAGAAATATAATAATAACACTTTTATTATTGCCTCTAGGGCATATTTCCAACAATTGAATACTTACCAGGTGTGGGTGAGGGTGATGGGCTTGAAGGAGAAGATGAGGAGTGCGAATATAGCCCGCCAGTTGGCGAAGAAGGCGGGTATTGTTGAAAGAGTTGATGAACGATCCATTAAGGGTCAAGGTGGGGGCATCAGAGTACGCGTAACATTGGATGTACGCAAAACCCTCACAAGATGTGCGAGTCTAACACTGAGGATGAAGAAAGTGTATTTCGATTTTGAATATGAAAAGATGTCATGGTTTTGTGGAGTTTGTGGCTTTATGGGTCACATGGCAAAAGAGCATGGTAATGGGATTCACGAGGAGTCTGCAATTATTTACCCCATAACCTTGATTGCGCCTGAGTTCAGAAGGGAGGATCAGAGCTGGCAGGCTGGCTCAAATGGCAAAGGAGGAGGAGTAGAATGGGAGGAGGAGGTAGGGGTGGTTTTGCGGCAGGTACAGAACCTAGCGGAGTAAGGAAGGAGAATGATGATTTGAGCAGCTCGGCAAGCAGCCCTTTGAAATCAACGGATGTTCACTCGCAAACTTTGAGTGCTCTTAAGAGAAGGCTCAAATTCGAGGAGAAGGGGAAGGGGAACCAGTTGGCCTTGAAGCAGGGCAAAGGAGAAGATGGAGTAGCGTCGGGAAGAGAAAACGAGACGGAAGAGGGGGAGGAAGAGCACGACAGCACATCACAAGACTCGAAACGACGCAAAGCAGATGACTCAACGGATATGAACTTGGCAACATTGGCGGCCTCCCAGGGGGAGGACCGCCAGGCCCAATGATTCTCTTACGGTGAAACTGCCGCGGGATGCGTCAGTCCCGGGCAGTTAGAGCACTCCTGGATGTTCAGAAGTGCTACAAACCAGATGTGTTATTTCTATCGAAAACTCATCTGTCGGACGCAAGGGCCGAATGGTTGATGAGGAAGCCAGGGTTCCAGGAGAGGCTGGTTGACCTGAGTGATGGTAGGGCGGGAGGCTTACTGATGATGTGGAGGAATGGAGTGTCTGTCACAAAACATGGGGTAACTACAAATTTTATTGACGTAACAATAGATGATGGAAGAAAATGGAGGTGTACAGGCTTCTATGGTGAGCCGGTGAAATAGAATAAACATAAATCATGGGAGTACTTACGTGCACTGCATCAACTGAGAGATGAACCATGGATAGCATTCGGAGACTTCAATGAAATTTTATTCATGCATGAGAAGGAAGGTGGAGCACCTAGAGAGCAAAGAACCATGCAAGCATTCAGAGACGTTCTATCTAAATGTGAGCTTAAAGATATGGGGGCTACGGGGGACGTTTATACATGGAGTACAAGGATGATTAAGGAAAGGCTTGATAGAGCTATTTGCAACTCAAGATGGAGTCAACTTTTCCCTAATGCAGGGGTCATCAATGGTGAAATGACTAAGTCTGACCAACGGCCATTGGTGATTAATACTGAACTATACGCAGAGGTGAATCGGTCTCCTAGTTCAATGAAGAGATTTGAGGGGAGATGGCTTAAGGAGGAAACAGTCGAGGAGGTGGTCTGAACGGCCTGGATGAAAGTGTCGTTGCTAGGCCTTGGACCGGTCAAACAAAAAGTAGATTTAGTTCATGATGAACTGCATAAATGGGACAAAGAGACACTCAAAAGGCCACAGAAGAGATTGGCGAAGCTGAAAAAGGAGCTAGAGGATCTAAGAAGAGGTCCAGCTACGGACGCAACGATAGATAGATAAAAAGAAATACTTATAGTTATTGAAAATTTGATGGAGCAAGAAGAGATTGAATGGGTGCAGAGAGGTAGAGCTAATTGGCTGAAGCACGGCGACCGTAACACGATTTTTTTCCATCTGTATGCTTCGGCGAGAAAGAAGAGGAATACGATAAAGGGTCTAATGGATGAGAATGGGGTAATGCAGGAAGGAAAATAGGAGATGGACGACATCATTAAAAATTATTTTACAACCTTATTTTCATCCTAGGTTAATGTTCCTAATGAAGTTGTCATTGTGAAGGTAACCCCAAGGGTTATAACACAAATGAATGAGGCCCTGCTGGCTCCATTCACTGATGAGGATGTACGCCATGCGGTTTTCAGCATAGGTGACTTTAAGGCACCAGGGCCTGATGGACTTCACACTGCGTTCTATAAGAGATTCTAGAGTATGTTAAAGGATGATCTTGTGAAGGAGGTGTTAGAGGAAATTATCAAGAACAATCCCAGAGGGGTGGAATAGTACAACCATAGTGTTGATACCGAAAGTAGAAAGTCCTACAAGCATCACGCAGTTCAGGCCGATCAGCTTGTGTAATGTAGTGTATAAAATCATCTCGAAGATGCTCGCTAATCGACTCAAGTTGATACTTCCGGAGGTCATTAGCCCTACTCAGAGCGCATTTGTCCCCGGCAGATTGATCACAGATAACATATTAATCGCATATGAGTGTGTGAACACAATTAAGAGGAAGAAAGGAAAGTCTGGATTATGCGCAGTTAAGCTCGATATGCACAAGGCATATGATCGAGTCGAATGGTGCTTTCTAAGGAGAATGATGCAGAGACTTGAGTTTGCGGAGCAGTGGATCGCCCTGATTATGGAGTGTGTCTCTTCGGTGTCATATAATGTGAGATATAATTCATGGTGCACCGAGGGTTTCTCCCCCACTCGAGGGCTTCGACAAGGGGATCCGTTGTCACCTTACCTATTCTTGATTCGTGCGGAGGCGCTATCCTGTATGCTCCAAGCGGAGGAGAATAATGGCTCGCTCATTGGGGTTAAGGTATGTAGGGAGGCACTGCAAATTTCCCATTTGCTTTTCGCTGATGATTCTTTGATCTTAATGAAAGCGGATGGCCCCAACGCGCCGTGTCTCCGAAGGGTGCTCGATGACTATTGTGCGAGCTCAGGTCAACTGGTTAGTGATGCAAATTCTAGCATTTTCTTCAGTGCAAACACTCCAATGCAGGAAAAGGTTGTGATATGCTAGCACTTAAATATTGACACTGAAGCTCTTAATGACAAATACCTAGGCCTACCTGCGATGGTAGGAGTTGATAGGAGTGATTCTTTTGAGTATCTTATTGATAGAATAAATCAATTGGTTATTGGATGGAAGGAGAAGTTGGTTTCCTCTGGTGGTAAAGAGACGCTTATTAAGGCTGTTTCTCAAGCTATGCCGGTATTTGCGATGTCTGTGTTCAAAATTTCGAATAAAATTTGCAAAGGAATGACAGATGCAATAGCAAAGTACTGGTGGGGTGATGATGACAACCACAAGCGTATACATTGGGCAGCATGGTGGAAACTTTGTGTGCCTAAGGATAGAGGAGGACTGGGGTTCAGGGATTTACATAGCTTTAACCTTGCTCTACTTGCCAAACAAGTGTAGAGGTTGCTGGAAAACCCGGACTCTCTTTGTGCACATATTTTGAGGGCCAAATATTATCCGGATAAAAAATTATTAGATGCTAAATTGAAGAGTGGGAGCTCGTATACGTGGCAGAGTATTTGTGTTGGGATTAACACGTTCAGGAGAGGCACCATATGGCGCATAGGAGATGGTTCACAAGTGAATATCTGGTCTGACCCGTGGATTCAGTCTAGTGCTAATGGACATGTCATTACACCAGGAGGTACAACTCTACTATCTAAGGTTTCTGATCTGATTGATCCTGTCACCGGTCTATGGGATCACGAGCTGATAAATAGTGTGTTCTGGCCGGTGGATGACCACCGAATCTTGTTAATCCCTCTGGCACTGAATGGAATGATGGAAGACTTTGTGGCTTGGAGATTTACAAAGAACCATATCTTTTCGGTAAGATCAGCCTATTATGTTGAATGGGAACACCAATTTGCTCGCTGGTACGAAAGAACAAAGGGACAACCGTCTCAACGGCACCCGGTATGGGCAAATCTTTGGAGTTTCCAAGTTCCAACGAAGATCAAGATCCACGCATGGAAGGTTTTACACGGATTCATTCCTTGCTATGGGGTCTTGGTGAATCGGCACATTGGCACGGCAGATAGTTGCCCTATGTGTGCTGGTGGATGTGAGGACATCATGCACTCACTTTTTACTTGCCTGAGGGCTGCTGAAATTTGGAGGTGTCTGAAGCTGGATAAATTCATAGAAGAAGCTTGCTTGACTGATAGGGCGGGAGCTGCGGCATTGGACTATAGTTTATGTACTCCGTCACGAGAGAGTTCGATATCACATGCTCCTGCCCAAGCTCTCATCCTTGTGGGAATTTGGTATATATGGTGGGAACGTCGACAACATGTCCATGGCGAGGATGTGCAAACCCCGGCTCTGTCAGCGCTGTCGTTTGCGGCGCTAACTGCCAATTATTTGAAGGCCATGAAGAAAAGCGCCGAACCGAGAAGAGATGGTTGGAGAAAGCCGCTTGAATGTTTCATGAAGTTAAATGTAGACCCATCCTTCAGAGCACACTCCCTCCAGGGAGCTGTAGGTGTTGTCCTACGTGATCACAAGGCTGGGTTCGTCGCAGCATCGAATGAGCAACTGGAGCATGTCGCAGATGCAGGGATGGCGGAAGCCTACCCATGACGACATGGCTTACTATTGGCGCAACAACTGGGGATAAGCAAGCTTGTGGTAGAGTCGGACTGCCCCGAGGTGATCAATACTATGAATAATGGAGGCTTCACGGCTTCAAGCGCAGCGGCGATTTATTCTGATTGTTTGGTCCTGATTATAAGATACACTTCGGTCACTTTTGTCCATTACCCTAGAGAGGCAAATTCTGTATCTCACGATTTAGCTAGGCTGGCGAGGTCGTCCCCTCGCTGTGGATCAAGGAACCGTCGGCTTTCATTATAAAAGGTTTAATGGACGATGTAACAGTTATATGATTCAATAAAGTGACCGAAGTTTCAAAAAAACATAGGCCTCAAGCTCTAGAAAGAATAGGACAACTGATTCTATGAGCAGATGATTCTGTGGACACTGGCCCCTAATCTACTGTCCATCTTGTGGAGAGGTTAACATTTATCTCTACTCCTACTGTCTTAGTTGGTAGTTTCCGTTCACCGGTTAAATTTCGTCCCACCAAATCCGGGTTTTTTGGTCCTCATTCCCACCTTCCACGCTTAGAAAAAAAATCTACGAAAATAAACCTACGAAAAAAACCAACACTCTCCTCCCGCAAAACAAAACGCTTCGCACAGAGCGTGCGCCGCTCCTCACCCGCACAGGGTTAGGGTTCCTTGTGCCGACGCCGCCGCGCTCCTCGAGCACCTCCTGCTGCCTTTTCCCTCTCTTCCCTCCGAGCTTGCCGTCGGCGACGAGGCGCCGCCACGGCCGTTCTCTACCGCCTCCAGGAACCCGCCACGCGCGCCGAGGCGAGGGACTCCTGGCTCCTTCCATCACCGCTTTGCCGATGACCCCGCCGCCGGGCAGGAGGAGTGCTTCCGCTCCTCCAGGAACCAGCCACGCGCATCAAGGTGAGGAGCCTCCTGGGCTCCGTCCGTCGCCTACCTGCAAGGTCGCCCCTCGTATTCCAGCAAATCAAATGTTGGTCCTGCCCTCAAGGGTAAATTAAACCTTCTGTACCTGAAGAATTGTTTCCACAAGTGAAGAATCCTTTCCACCTGCAGAGGGTGCCGTGTGGGCAAGGGTTTCGCCGGTCTGTGGTCGGCTGCGATGAATTGGGTGTCCTGCTGTCTTTTCTTCAGGTGGGTGCTATTTGTTCGTGTGGATGGAGGTACCCGTGCTGGGGTTCGTGTGGATTTAAGATTAGCCGGCATGATTGATTGGGATTAAGATTGACTAATCCTAACCATGCCAATGTTGTGCTTGCAGTGCTTCTTTGGCACCGGCACAACTCTGGTCGAGTACCTACTCTTCAGGTTTGTCTTCTTCAGCCTATAGCTCCTAAACACCAGATGGCTGATTTTTGGATGATGCAGGCATGAATGGGGATTCCTAAATTTGTGCTTCAGTGTCGAATTATTGTTGCTTATACATAGGTTCAGAATATGCATCCATTGCTCGGAAAAAAATACATTATACATCTACGATATATACAATTTCGAAGGATGATTTTGTGATCAATTTCATACCACAAGAAATGATCAAAATGAGCAATCATCGACATGGCTGATGCTAGCAATGATAGCCATGTCATTGGTTCTTACTAAATTACTCGCGATGAAGTAATGTGTCTTTATGTTGGTCCTTCAGTATTTGCTTTTGCGTTTATTTTGCAAGCAAAAAACAGGTGAGCGAATCGGGATTCAGTCGTGGGAGATTTTTTGCGATGATGTTGCTCCATGTTCTTTTTGTGATTCAGGTGTTCGTTTTGCACATGTTCATAGTGGGCAAATCGTTTTTTTTGTGACGATTTCTGTGGTTTTCATCATCAGTGTTAGAACACATTTGTTTCATCAGGGGATAGTTCTGATCTATGCATGCAGCTAGATTTTCCATTTTAATTTTAGAGACGACAAGCAACTTTGTTGTGGTCTTATTAGTTTTTCAAAATGGAAATTCAGTGATGATCATGTTATATATTACTATTAGCATAGGTTCAGAGATAACTTTAGTCAGTAAACAAATTATTTTCTTGCAGGTAAGTTCTGATGTATGTTCAATAGCACAATTTTTATTTTGATCTACTATGATTAGTCAATGTTAGCTCTAGCATCAACACTAACTGTCACTCTCATGCCACCCCATGGACGCCTCTGACCAAGGTGCAGGTCGGTGCTCGCCGTGGGTACATCCACCAGATTTTCCTTATGTAGTTTGTTGAAAATGAAGTGCTTCCACCAGCATTAATATTCCACGAAAATCAGACTTAATGTTTGGTAAAACATGAAGCTCCAGTCCCTATGGATATCGTCTAGATCAAGGATATAAATTATCGTCTGCATCCAACTGGTGTGTTTTGACGGATGCTTGTGGCTGAACCCGCAAATCCTCATTGAGATTTAGATGTACAGGATAAGAGTGTCAAGAAAGTCAATATATGGTTTAGTGCGGCACATATGTTGTCTACTAGGTAGTTACGCAGACATCTATTCCATCTAGGTGCTTACTTATGCACACTTGTACTTTCTGTTGTAGTAGTTAATTGAAGTGTTTTTTTTAATTTGGTTTCTCAAGATGCTGTCATAGTAGTGTTAATTAGTCTCAATACTTTAATGTAAAATGCTCTAACTGATGGTTGCCATATAGCCATGGATTGTATACAGTTTGTTTGGTCACCCTGAAATAATAAATTGTTCCTTTGTTTGTTTTTGTGTTCCATAGCAAGGATTGAATAATTAGAACCCAAAAGCAAGTTTCAGGATTTGTAATGAAATCCTATTGTCGCCTTATGTCGAGGCAACCATGACACTCTCTGTACCAAATAGACCACAACAAAAAATTTAACCCACCCAGTCGTTATCCCTTATGAGCTGATTTATATCACTCAGGATGTAAGGCCCACTTTGTTGGGGTTAGAAGGTACTTGTGGACACCACCTTTAAGAATGTAGCTGAATTCCGGATTATCTTCCTTATGATCAACCATATGGCTTCTACTAGATGGATGTTCATCAATTATGTCGGATGCCTGTTGGTGTTGTCATCACTTGTCACAAGTTTGATCTATATTGCACGGGATAGTCCCTGTCATGGGAATGCCCTGTTCTCCGAAGTTTACCAAAACAATAACTATTTAGTTGAACATTGACAGTGTTTCTTGTTTGTTCTGTTAAGGCGGTTCAAAAAGTTACAGGGTTTTTAAGATTTATCTGTGCTTTCTTGAAAGGTATGCTCGGATCACTTCTACATATCTGGATAGGAAAGTTTGATTCTTCCTTACTAGAGCCATACGACCAAAAGATGATTGGAAGGCTCTTTCCAAGCATAAGGTGGTTCATGTATAGTTTAATTTGGGGTATATTTTCTTATAAATGTGTAATGGCGCATACATGAATTGTCTTGGTTAAACGAAGGATTTTTTATTTAGCCGCGCCTTAATTTAATGTGCAGGTGACTCAGTTGGGACACCAGGAACAGGATTGCCGCGGGGTTGGACAAGGGGCTGCGCTACTTGCACTTTTTGTGCAGCCTAGGATACCATATTGCAACCTCAAGCGAGTGAGTCTAATTCAGTTAAATGTATATGTTCTCATTTTCCATTTCTTAAATTTACGATGCGGTATCTTTGTCTATTGATTTCAAATTGGCGAGATATAATTAAACCTAGGTTAATCACATTTTTGCTGGCACAAATCTTGATTCTTATATGGTCTAACTGTCGATAAATATTTTATGTATAATATGCTGCCGGGAATGTAGATACATTCCAGGAGTTTGCGGATATTTAGTGTTGGATTATGTTGTTCCAAGGTTCATGTGTGCTACATGCTCGTTGTTTTGCCTCGGTTGCCCCGATGAGTTTCTGTCACCCACCGTGTGCGCCACAGGATATTGTGTCAGCCAGTCACTGGTGCACCCCACCATCATGACCTTCGCTGGCACCACAAGGTACATCTAGGTTCACATATTGTTCCCACAAAAAAAGAGGTTCGCGCATTGTTAACAAGTTGCAGATGAACTTTGCTTCATAAATTGGAGTGGCTCGTGAGGATACATCTGAAGCTTGAGGATAACAGATTGGTCGAGACGTTAGGGATACTCATCAATTTTATATTATTTATCTGCATATACCAGATCCAAATTTTAGATATTCTAGCAAGTCTGTGAGGTATAAGCATGTGCAACATAGTTCTTTTTTTTTGTGCATGCCTGTATTCTTCTCACTCTAATTTCCATAGGACTGCTGTAAACACCATGCGGTGGTTGTATGCTGCCATGGAGGGAATAAAAGGCGCATGTCGATTGCAAGGATGATTATAATAGTATAACCAAGGAGTGGTTGGGCTAGCCCAATTTTTTTCTCAAAAATGTACGTTATTATTTAGGTAAAACTTATAATTTGTGGCCTCAAATAGCATTTAGATTTATAGATTATTTTATCTTAAAAATACAAATTTTGATCTAATTCTATCATATTAACTTGCTTCAGAAACGCATAACTGCAATGGTTGGTTGTTGCTTGAGGAGGTGCATATGTCGTCAAGGTTGTTATTGCTGGAGCTAGGAACGCTTCCATATTCTAAAGTTGGTTGTTAATGGTTGAGCCAGACTGTGGAAAAAGTAAGCTTATAGTGAGTATTTAGTTTGCTATATCAGTTATAAGAATCACATGCCTTTTATGTTCATGTTATCTTTTGGTGTTACATAGTTCACAAAGGTTGCATTTTGGTATATACTTAGCTGCTCATACATTCAAGTTCCTATATCTTTTTCTGGCACACATCTACATGGCTATACATCTTTAACTATAGGAGTGATGCAAATATGGATACCAGACAAATGGAAATAAGTAAATTAAGGCCTGGAAAAAGTAATAAGTAAAGAATGTTAAGAAAAATGTTGTATAATTTAATGGCAATGGTCAGATAGTTGTAATGGGGGTTATAATGAGTTGCCCCTTTTGTAGTCACCCTTTTAGTGGTGTCAATGTTTAAAGTATTAGCTTTAATTAATTATCCATTTAACTGAAAGAAGCAGGAATGTACAAGAAGGTGAAGGGATTGCAGCAGCTGATCCAAGAAGATGGCCACTCCTTTGAGTTTCTGTCATAGATAAGTATACTGTTGATGCCGTACTTATTCTGGATAGTCAACTGGATATTACAGTTATCTTCTGTGACTGTGTGAACCCACTGCCATAGTCTCATAAAATCATATCATCAATCTTACTGTCTCAGCCAGCAACAGGACTGCCATCGGTTTTTTTTAGAATAACTGGCATCAAAAAAATGTATCAAGGATTAACTGTGTTTAATGAGCTCACAATCCTGATTGATAGAGGAGGAATTTGCACTGGATTTGAGATTTCTCTCTTCACTGGTTTACAATTAGTGGTTTTTTGTATGCAGATTAGTCATTCATTTGCTGGTGTTGTCCATCAATGTTGTGACAAACTGCACTAATCGCCCGGTTTTGGTTGTATCTTGGACTGCTCCGTCAACGTTTATTTTCATCATCCCAGATGAAGGAGGATCCACCTTCGCTGTTGTACCCGCTGCACCCTTGCTTCACTTGAAACTCTTGGTGGTACTGTCATCTCTAAGATCGGATAAGAAACGCGTAATAAACATATGAGTAGCCAATGGACTTTGGTGATCACCTTCGTGAATTAACTTCGGCCGAGCAGTCCATATGGCCCAGATTGTCACCACCATCCTTGTAAATTCTTCCTGTGATAATGTCCCCATCATAGAGAATAACCAATTCCTTGCATTCAGCTCAGCTGTTGTCATCATATGCTCAACTAATTCTGGATCAGAGAGAGTCCACACACATCTCGCCATTGTACACAGTAGGGGGGAATGCATCCAGGAGTCCTCGTTCCCGCATATGGCACAACAAGATGTCGTTGACATGTTTCGGTGGTTCCTTACATCGTTTGTAAGAAGAGAACTTTGCGCAAGCCTCAACAAGAAAACTTTTAATTTGGAAGGCACACTAACTTTCCATAGTCTTGACCAACTCTTCTCCTCCCTTGCATTATCTGACGCACCACCTCTCTCGTTGAGCCAAGCTTCTCTGTTCAACTTGGTCGTTACTAGCATTTTGCACGCAGACCATACCGAGAAGACGCCCCTCTTGTCATGTCCCCATGCCAAGAAATCATCACTGTGACGAGTACTTAAAGGTATATTAAGAATCAGTTCAATGTCACATGCTATGCTAGGGTTTTGGTGGCAGCTGTGGTTGGCGTGTACGTGCCTCAGGTATGGATCGAGTGGATTAAGGTAGTAGTAGAATGTCAACGTGTTCGCCAACGGTCATTTCAAATCTTTTGCTGGCTGCATATATAAAAGCTCGTGCGTTGTTTCAAAGGAAGTTGCTGCCCTTGTCCCTTGTTGTTGGTCTGCCACAGCGACGTCGATCGCTGATTCACTCAGAACACGAGTTAGTGGATTTTGTGATAAGAGTGAGGGTTAAGAGCGAGCGGGATGGGGGTTGGTCAGTTCGGTTACGACTGTCTTAGCGGAATAATTTCCCTACTGTAGAAAATGTGGCAAATTGTATTTCATTAGAGATGACTTTGCTGAAAAATGAATGGACGAGCGGTTCATATTTTTTTCCTCATCAAGTCAGTACAAATTTTTGATTAGGATAGAAGGGTAAATGCATTGGTTGATTGCTTCAAGAGTTAATAATGGACACGGTGACGTATGCGCTGTGTGTGCAACAATGGACATCATACTTTTGTTTGTGGTAATGGACGACATTCAACTGTATGTTACACCATAACAATGACTCGGTAGATATCGGATCTGCCTTCTTGCCTGGGCTCGCGCGGGGGGGGGGGGGGGGGGGGGGGGTGCACCATGGCGAAGGTGAGGTGGACGTCATCCAGTTTAAAGGAAAGGGCTTCAGCGAGAAATGTCCTGCTACGGTAGAAAACTGAGCGGGAAGGGAGGACCCGGCAGGAAAATGAAGGGTGCATCATGAGGTGTGGTTTTTTTGTTGGAACCGCGCGTTGAAGATAGCATGATGGATATTTTGAACAACCATATTTCTCCCCCACATATTGATTGAATTTGAAGGAGTCCAGACTATCTTGGATTTTGCGTGCCCGTTGGGCCCTTTTCATGTGTGAACATGTTCAGACGGTCTTTGACCTTGGAGACGACCTTAATATTTTGTTTCATTTATCTATATGTATTATAGACTATAGAAACGCACGAGCATTCTACTAGGAGGAGGGAGGAGCAGGGGCAGTGGCATGTGCGCCGAGAGTAAGGTGCGAGCTAAATGATGTGGCGTCGAGGGGAGGCGACAATGAGAAGCCGTGGTGGGCAGAGCACGCCAGGAATTGAGATGTGAGTGTGACCATTGCATCATGCGATGAGTGAGAGGGTGAATTGTTTTTTTTTTTGAGGTAAGAAGAGAAGGATCGGTTGTTTGCTTTCATGGGAAAATCGGTTGTTTGCTATGAGAGATGATATGTTTTTACACAATGGTGTAAGACCAATTTAACATGTATTTCTTGTAAACTTTTTCAAAAGCCCGTGGCAACGCATAATCACTCTACTGGTGTAATTAATGGTCTTGCCCCTCATTTTTGTCGCATGCAAATCCAATATTGTACTGTACGATATTGACCGCAGGTGGGACATGGCAGCGTCTAGATAGATTAGCAATTTAATCCTGTGGTGGAGGACTTAGATCTGACATAGCTATTTCTCATCTAGTAGATGAGAATTAGCAAATCCGTTGATTAATCGCCGAGAGCTACCTCCCGTCGTCCCGTTTTCTTCCATGAAAAAGTCGAAGCTAAGAATATTTCGCCCAACAAGGCAACAAGTCTCGTCTTCCTTGAGGAAACACGATTGACTTGTTGAATGATTCATCGCAAAAAAGAAAGACTTGTTGAATGGTTGGTAGTAACTGCAATCGTCGTACTGTACGCAGTAGCGAGCAAGTATAGATTGAGCCTAGTTAGCGCTTCGCAGCTCAGCATCCATGGCTGCAAACCATTTGCATCTGCTGTTGTGCTTAGCACTAGCCATGCTTGTTTCCCTCGACTTCTCATGCGCACAAACGGGCATCACATCTGGGTCCTCCCTGAAGGCCGCCGCGGGCGCCGGCTGGTCGTCCCCGTCCGGCCGCTTCTCCTTCGGCTTCTACGCCACGGAAGGCGGCCTCGCGGTCGGCGTCTGGCTCACCACCACGCCCAACGTAACCATCACGTGGACCGCGAACCGCAACGACACGGCAACGGGCGGCGCGCTAAGGCTCGCCGACGACGGTCGTCTCCTCTGGACCGGCGCGGACGACCACGACAGGACCGTCGCGCAGCCGTCAAGGCCGGCCGTGGCGGGCGCCATGCGCGATGACGGCAACTTTGTGCTGTTCGGCGCCGATGGCGCGGTGGTGTGGCAGACGTTCGAGTCCCCGACGGACACCCTGGTCGCCGGGCAGGACCTCGTGCCCGCGGCGCAGCTCTTCTCCAGCGTGTCCGACACCAACAAGGCCGTCGGGAAGTACCGGCTCGCCAACCAGCAACACGACGGCAACCTGGTGTTGTACCCGGTGGGCACACCGAACGACGCAGCCTCGTCGTACTGGAACACGGGGACGTTCGATCTGGGTTTCACACTCACCTTGCGCCTTGATACCGGTGGCCTGCTCTACCTGGTGAACAACGATGGCAGCTTTACCAAGAACCTGACACGGCCTGGGGCCTTGAAAGCGGGAGAGCAAGCCTACTACCGACTCACGCTTGATCCTGATGGAGTTCTGCGTTTGTATCGTCATACCTTCGTGTCTGGCTCTGGCAGTGCGTCCAATACCACCACCGTCGTGTGGAGCGCTCTGACCGATCGGTGCGATGTCCATGGCGTTTGCGGGCACAACAGCTACTGTGTCCTCGACCAGGATCGGCCTAGCTGTTTGTGCCCGCCAGGGTTCGATTTTCTCGACGCGAGCAATGCGGAGCTCGGTTGCACGGTGAACTCCAGCGCCGGCGACTGTAAATGGGGGCAGCAACAAGATGCCGCAGACTTCTCCGTGAAGTTGATGCCAAACATGGAGTGGGCGGACGTACCGCACGAGGTGGTGCGCAATGCCACGAGCGCGGCAGAATGCATGGCGGCATGCATGGCCGACTGCTTGTGCGTTGCAGTGCTGTGGGACACCGACAAAGGCACGTGCAGTAAGCAGCAGCTCCCTCTGCGGTACGGCCGCGCTGGAGGCAGATACACGCTGTTCGTCAAGACCGCGGGAGCGGCGACAGGCGGCAGCGGCACCCACAGCAAACCCGTCGGTCGCACGACCATCATCGTGCTGGTTTGCATCGGCATCCTGGCATTCGTCGCGTTGTCGGCCTTCATTGCGGCCGGGTGGCTGCTCCACGTGAAACGGAGGGCCGTGCCCCGGAACGTGGCACCCGCGAACGCGGACGCCGACGGCGGCAAAGGCTTGGAGGAGGAGGAGGCGGCGCCCCTGAGGTCTTACAGTTACCAGGAGCTGGAGCGCGCCACGTACTGCTTCCGTGACCCGGTGGGTCGCGGCGCGTTCGGCACGGTGTTCAAAGGCGCGCTGCGCAACGGCGAGCAGACTATCGCCGTGAAGCGGCTGGAGAAGCTCGTGGAGGATGGCGAGCGGGAGTTCCAGAGAGAGGTGCGCGCCATCGGGCGGACGAGCCACCGCAACCTAGTCCGCCTCCTCGGCTTCTGTCACGAGGGCGCGCACCGCCTCCTGGTGTACGAGTTCATGAGCAACGGCTCGGTGTCTGACCTGCTCTTCAGGGGTGCTGCCTCGACGCCTCCGTGGTCCGACCGCCTTGGCATCGCGCTCGACGTGGCCCGGGGCCTGCACTACCTCCATGACGAGCTCGATAGCCGCGTGATCCACTGCGACGTCAAGCCGCAGAACATCCTCATAGACGCGGCCGGCACGGCCAAGATCGCCGACTTCGGGCTCGCCAAACTGCTCCAACCTGACCAGACACGCACTTTCACCGGTGTCCGCGGCACGCGTGGGTACCTGGCCCCGGAGTGGTACAGGGGCACGGGCCCTGTCACGGCGAAGATTGACGTGTACAGCTACGGCGTGGTGCTGCTCGAGATCATGACATGCAGGAGGAACATGGAAATGGAGGAAGCCGGCGAGGAGCAAACCCTGATGGACCTGGTGTATGAGTGCCTACTGAAGGGTGAGGTGAAGAGGGCCATGAAAAGCGAGGAGGACGTCGATACAGCGGCCGTGGAGCGGGTGGTGAAGGTTGGGCTCTTGTGCGTGCAAGGAGAACCTGAATCTAGGCCATCCATCAAAACCGCCATCTTAATGCTGGAAGGACATCTAGACGTACCATTTCCTTCGCCTCCGGCTTCTTAGCTAGTGATGAACTTTCATATCATCCAGGTCGTTCGGGGCATGATGAACTACTAGGCTATCAAATGCAGATGCCGCTAAAATTGATGGAGTCGAACACATTTGTCATGAATGCAAATGACATGCACATATAGATGATATTTTTCTAGAATATTTAGATATCTTATTTTCATTTTTCTGGTTAGTATGAATTTGTTATGAAGTTTTCAAAATAACATTCAAATGGTTAAAGGGCAAAAGCATAAGTTGAGCAAACACAATCGGGCAAAACTGATTTTTTTAAAACTAGCGGCAAATCAAACTGATGGGATATAAGTAGGGGCATAAAATTAATTATCCAAGCCATCACCGCCGCCATGGTGCCCCCGGCTTCCTACTGATGAACTTTCATATCACCCAGGTCGCTCGGAACATGATGAACAACTCGGCTATCAAATGCAGATGCCGTTAAAATTGGTGGAGTAAAATAAAAGGGTACAAAATACAAACACGGGTTACTATTACTTTTGGAAGGAAAAAAAATCTGGAAAAAGGATATATTAAACCCTCAAGGAAACAAGAAAATTTGGTTTGCTAAGCATCAAAAAGCATGTAGGAAGACGAGACAGCTCCTTCACGGCAACGCTGTTGGAACGCTCGATCGAGCATCACGCGTTGATCGTTGTCCTTCCATGCATTGACCATCCAAAATTCTCTTCCCTGAGGAATTGTAATGGGCGGGACTCAACGTGTCCCACCCCCATGACATCCATGCTCGAGATACCACTAACCCACGTTGCGGTAGAAAGAGTAGAAGGTGTCTTCTTTCACTCCTAGCCCAACACCAACCATGGATTATGGGTCGACGCCTCCATGGTAGGAGCAGGGCCGGTCTTGAGAATTCTGGGGCCCGGGACGAAACTATAACTCGGGGCCTTTACCGTAGACCATAAAAGACTATTAAATAACTATCTTGAATTGTCAGCTAAAGGAAATACAATTTTTGTTTTGTTTTATACAAGTCTCTTCTTCACTAGTATGCCCAATAGCTATTTCATTGAGATTATCCCGGTTTCTTAGATCATAAGCACCCATAGTAAAACTTGGTACCTCCCAACGACTTGCAGGTGATTTAAAAGCCAAAGATCACTCACATTATTATTATTCATGTTGCTGTCAACATTGTAATATGCATAATCCTTGTCATCCAAATTGACATTATTTTATGAATGTGGCAACTATCAGTGAGTCGACAAACTCAAATCTTTTGGGGGACGGCTAATGCGCGCGCGAGCGCTCCGACGCTCGATTTTCCGACCAGGCAACCTGTTCCCGATTACAGTAACTGTGTGTGGATACATTATTGCCAATTAAGAAAAGGGGCCCCCAACCCACCACCTCGTTAAAATCAGGGGGGCATGATTAATTGAGGGATGGAAAGTTATGTGAGCCCCGCCGGAATTTCAGAGAAAGGGGGCACATGATTAAACGTGCATGCACGTATGGGTTAGTTGCATCTTGCATCGTCAATGGAATAGTGGTGCCATCATTTGAATACATGGAAACAATGACTATAACTGACTTGGAAAGAGATAGAGCGTGTCGGAAGCTGAGAGGGTGTTTGTTTCCAGGGACTTATTGACTTAGGGACTTAAAAAAGTCCCTATAAGTCCCATCTAAACCAAACAGGAGGGACTTATAGGGACTTAGGGGGTGTTTGGTTCAGGGACCTTTTAGTCCTAGAGACTAAAAAAAGTCCCTAAAAAGTCCCTAGAAAACAAAGGGGGGGGGGGGACTTTTTCTACAGGGACTAGAAAAAGACTCTATTGGAGAGTCTTTTTTGATTAGTCCCTAGGACTAGATAAAGTCCTAGGACTTCTCAACCAAACACCCCCTTAAAGTGGGTATTTGGGACTTATGAAATAAGACTCTCAAGGAGGGACAGATAGGGACTTTTTAGGGACTTGAGACTTATAAATTGGGACTAAAAAAAGTTCTAGGACTTATGAACCAAACAGGGCCCGAGTATGACTGCGCGAAGGGGATCGCGCGCCGCCACGCTCGGTCGCGGAACCAAGTCCTATCATCTTTACATAAACAATGTCTAATGTTGTACCAATGCAGAGGAAATTTCAATGAACATTTATGAATTTTGATAAATCATCCTGATAAACTCCGATACGGCATACATACGCTAGCTATACACAAAGATCATAGGCATACCTATCTTCGCTGCAACTGTAATCTCGCTGTCACAGTGCAAGGCCTCTCGCGAGACGGCATGGCTGCGTCTTGCGTGGGAGGCAGCGACATGGCTAACTCCGGCGGTCCGGCCCTCCCCTGACCCGGGGCTCTACAGGAGATGGATATCAGGAAACGATCTATTATCTCCCTCGATCCACTTGGCCTTGCTGTACGCTACAAGTTAGTCCAAAAATCAGACGCACATCTCAAGACAAAACAATTGGATGCACTATTTTCGGCTGGTGAATAAGGAAGGAAATCAGGAGCGTTTTTGGCAACAACTCCTAATTATTCGCATGCAATAACTGATCCATTCATCAATCGTAGCATCAAACAGATCTCAAATTCAATCGTCACAGGAAGGAAATCAGAGGAAAACGATCTACGCTCATTTTTTTGCGGACGGAGTATGTAATACTTGGACGAGGCTTGCCTGCTCCCCGTAAATACTCCCATCCGTGCTCCCTCGCGTTCAACGGCAGAGTTTGGATGGCCCACTTGCCTACCATCGTCTTCTCCCTTCTCGAGTAAAAAACGAATCGCGACCAAAATCCGGCGAACACCACGACGCGCCTCGCGGCGGTGCAGCGGCTGCGCGCAGACGGCCCTGTCGAGTCTGCCCCGGCGCCCGGCGGCCACGACGGGCACTTCGATCCATCGATGAAGCTCACCACACCAGAGCTAGCAAGCCGCATAAGTCTGCACATCCGAGTCACTGCTACCCCCTGCAGGCCTGCACTACACCACGGAGCCCGCCAGCCATGGCGTATGTGTATCAATGTATCATCCTCTACTCTTCTCAGACACCATCAACAACTTCAGCGGGTGTTCACTGTCCGTACTTGCCATTGTGCCAATGGATCCAATCATTAATTGATTAACCTTTCTCATCTCAAGTCTCACCGGTGTAGCGAGGAAGCACGTCGGCACCAAGGCTATGTTTATGGGTGTTGTGAGTTCTGACGGCGTCGGCGAGGAGGCCGAGGAGGTGCCGAGTCACGCCAGTGCATTGGCGTCCATGGGCATGAGTTACTCGCTAATCGACCGCTTCGGCAATACCCCTGCCAGCGAGCGAGGGAGCACGAGCAAGTAATTTCAACGGTGATTTGTTCTAGGAGAATTTGTGAGTACTTGGATTGCAAAATTGCTATACGATACGGCTAGAGATCGAGGCAGACACCATGGTCAGCCACTCAGCCTGAAGGGGTCGTGTTACGGAATGGAGACGGAAGGGAAGGGTTGAGACGCGCAGCCGCTGCATCGCCGCAAAGCGCGTCGTGGTGTTCGCCGGATTTTGGTCGGGATTCTTTTTTTCTCGAGAAGGGAGAGGACTTGGATGTGGGCCATCCAACAGTTAATCTCTGCCGTTGAACGCGAGGGAGCACGGATGGGAGTATTTACGGGGGAGCAGGCAAGCCTCGTCCTGTAATTACTTCATCCGTTTAGCATTTGGGTCAGGGCAATAGGCACATACAAGAGCAGAAAAAATACTTGGGGGCCCCTTGGCCGCCGGGGGGCCCTCAGGGCCGGGCCTGGGTAGGAGGCGCCCACACCTGCATTTCTAGCCGGTCTTGGTGGACCTATGGAGATACAACCCCATGACTACCGATGGCTGTCGTTGAGCAAGCTCACATGACGCCATGCCCGTGACCATCGACGTCGATCTACCTGACAGAATAGCAGCGACCCGACCACCATCATAGAGCACCGCACCCACAGGGAGAGGGACCTCATTGCCCACGGGCACAACATGGACCGAGCACATCCTCACTTACCTGGAGCAGGAGCTCCGAACCGCCAGAAGCCCCAATCTGATTTTCCCAAGTATGGGCCCCACGACATGACCATCTCCGCCATGCAAGTAGTCCGTGCTGCCGACATGAACCTAGGAGAAGGGAGGAGCGAGCACGACCCGTGTCCCGCCACGAAACGCCAACCGCCGTCACCCGAGCTATTGTGACCACATTGCCAACTAGTGCATCCATCGCACGAGATCGAACCTGATCATGGCAGGGCGCATAAGATTCCCGCCATGACCCAGCCCTCTGCTTGACGGATCTGCGCCGAAGGTAGCCAACGGAGGCGACGAGCGCCTCATCGCCACCCGACCAAGGGAGGCCAAAGCCGCACCCCCAACGTCAGATCAACATTCGATCCGCATTCACGTCGCCACTCATGCGCCTGTCCGACACCGGCGCCACGCCTTTGCCACACACCACGGCCTGAAGGTCGTCCCACACCACCGCCCAGCTGAGCGCCTCGCCGTCGCTGCGCCCCCGCCGCTCCGCCGTGTCTCACGCTTCCGTCGTTCGCCAGGAGGGTAGGACGAGCCCCGCCGTCGACCGAGCTTCGCTCGACGCCGCCTTTCAACGGTGGCGAGTGTAGAGCGGTTTGTGCATTACGCAGGGGCTGGGGCTAGGGTTCGCCCTGATGTCGCTTGCGAGAGCGACACGGGAGAAGCGGTGCCCTCCCACCCTCCCTCCTCATTCAAGTACAATCTCAATGGCTTGAATCATCTCTTTTCTTTCTAACCTCCTCATTAAATTTTTAATGCAGTATGATTAACCCATCTTAAATAAACCTACCTTGTGAAATATGTTTGCAGAGAAGAAATAAGCTTATCAGCTAGACTAATAGATCTATTATTAATAACTTTTGTAAAGATTTTCAAAAAGGTATTAAGAAAGCAATGCAACCTAAACATCTCAATTTTATCACCTCATGTACCCTTAATTAGCAACAAAGTTAACACACCATAGTTCAACATAGCAAGATCAAGCCTACCATGATATATAGAACTAAAAAAAAATACAAATCCCCATAAGCGAATGGCCAAAAACGCAGATAAAATTCACTAGCAGCTAAACCATCGGGCCAGCAGCCTTGTTATGCTTTAATTGAAAAATGGCAGTATTACTTCTTAAGACCATGATGAACATCTTATCTAATAACTCTCAGGTCCTAAATAAACATGTACATTAGATTCTGCAGGACCAAAAAGATTCTGCAAAAATAAACATCTCCCACTCCCCTGAAATAACCCTTTCCTCTTTGAGATTCCGTAAAATCATGCTAAGAATAGCTAGGATTTTTCATAGACTCAAATAGACCATTATGTTCTGATAATATGATACTCTCTCCATTTGTATTTTTAGATATTTCAATATGAACTACATATGAAACAAAATGAGTGAATATACTTGTAAAATATGTATGTATACATTCTTTTGTAGTCCGTATTGAAATCTCTAAAAAGCCTTATATATTTAGAAACCGAGAGGTAGATAGATAGCTGAAAAGTGAAATATCCAGAATACCATGAGTACCTGCGATGATCGAGTTCCATCAAATTACTGTCAGAAAAAACCTTGAGATGGAGATGGAGAGGTTTTAATTAGCTGCTAGTACAATGGCGCCATGCTGGAGTGGTAGCCGAAGACGACGAAGTCGTCGTGCTTCTCCCTGCCGACCAGTTCCGCCACCGTGGCCGTGGCGTCGGTACGCATGTCGTACCGCAACACCTCGCGACGCCACACATTCTCGTTGTCAACACCACCACCCACGCCGTGGCCGCGGCGCTGCCTGTACCCGATCCGCACCGCCAGGCCCAAGACCTCCGCGCCGACGTCCACTCCCGCCGGCACCACCGACCACAGGAAGCGCGACGCGGGGGGCGCCATGCCAGGGATTTCGTCCCAGCTCCTCCGGTGCACCATCTCCCACCGCGTCAGCGAGGCATTGCCCGAGGAGGGCGACGACGACAGCGCCCACACGGCCAGCAGGGTGGGGCTCGCTGACACCATCGCGATCCTCCCGCGCCACGCCACCAGCTCCCTGCTGCCCTCCATGTACCCTCCTCCGTCGACCAGGGAGGACGGCCTCTTCTTCCCATGCGGCGGCGGCGGCAGCTTGCCCGCCGCGTCGGCGCCGTAGTTGTACCAGAGCACGTCGCCCCGGTTGCAAAGCCAGTACGAGAGCCCGCCCAGTTGTAAAGCCTTGGGCTGCACACCGCCGTACGGCGGCATCCGCACGGTCGCCCACGACGCGCGCCATCCGCGCGAGAGCGACGAGAAGGAGAAGATCCAGAACCTCCACAGCTCCATGTTTACCCGGGCGGGGACGACGAGGTGGTAGCTTTCCTGAGGCGCCGTCGCCGGGTCGTACGCGAGGCACGCCCTGAAGGCGCCCTCGCCGGCGTAGGGGATCTCACGGAACGCGCGGGTCGCGGGGTTGACGACCCAGAAGGTGCTGCCGGTGGTGACAAGAAGAAGGCCGCTCGTGGTGGAGCAGAGCCGGAGGTGCTGCCGGTGCGCGTCGACGACGGGCAAGAAGGGGAGGCCGGCGTCCGGCGGGGCGACGGCGGCGGCCGCGGCTCCGGGGGTGAGGACCTCGAGCCGGCCCTGGTGGAAGCGGGCGAGGACGCCGGAGGCCGGCGAGGGGCACTGCGCCTGCACGCGGGTGAAGACGGGGTCGTGGAGGATGAGGTGGCGCCACGCCTTGCAGACGGGGGCGAGGCGGAGGAGCAGCCGGAAGGGGAGGCGTGCGAGGATGCTGTAGTGGATCAGGTCGTCCGGCAGCTGCGCCGGCGGCGGCGTGATCTGCCGATCCGAAGAATCCAGCCGCCGCCGTATTGTTCTGTCGACATCGGTCTGCATCGAGTCTCTACTCTCTGCCCTATCTTTTTCGTTGGCGGCGGCTTTGTGAGCTTGAGTTGCTGTCAGTCTTGGGACAATTTTGATGGTTGTACTGTTGTGTTCGGGCCGGGTCGTTCGGATCCCTATAAAGCAGCAACTGTCGGGATAGGAGCTGCGCGCGGAACCAGTATTCGGTTCAGTTTGGGTGCGGCGTGTTGTGTTTTGGCATGGCTAGACTTTTTTTTTGGCGGGGAAATAAAAACTTTATTCAATCATCTCTAGCTCCTGCATGATGAGCCATAATGCTAGTCATGAAAAAACTAGGAGGGGAGTCCATCCAGCAACTTGTAACCCCTAACGTGCAAGCAAACTTGGCACAAAAGTGGGCTGAAGTATTGGCTTTTCTAGATACATGTTAAATAACAAAAGACTAAAAAAGATAATGCTAGTTCTTCTATCTCCAGTAGAACGGACGCTATCATCGAGCGCGAAAAAGTGTGCGAAGCCCACAGGTCGTCTACATCCTTGCAGTCAACCTCCAGAACAACTCGCAGGAAGCCTCGGAGACGAGCAAAAAGAACACCATCACGCAGAGTCAAAGCTTCTGCTACCAATGGATCTGTCACTCCGGGGTAAGGCTTGCTCCAGGCCGCAAGGAAGGCAGTCGAAGACCGGGTGATCCCTCCTGCACCCCCTTTACATTCCTCACGGGAGATACCTGCATCAGTGTTGATTTTAATCAAATAACCCTCAGGCGGTCTCCAACCATAGCCGGCCAGGACTTTGGTGTGCTCCATAGGAAGTTCTAGCACCGCCAAAGCAACCTTGATCGATCTCAAAAACTGGACTAGGCTTGAGCTTTCCTTATCATGTGTTATGTCGTTTCTGGAAGTCCAAATCGCCCACATCACAGTAACAATTTTTGCCCTGTCAGCTTCTTGAAACCTTGGGTCGCAAAGAATATCCTTCGCCCATGTTTCTGGGTGGAGATCAGCAAGTTTCACTTGTAGCCATTCTCTCGCTTCCCCCCAGAATCTCTTTGCATGAGTGCACTTTATCAGTGCATGCATCAAGTCCTCATCTGCAGCTAGGTAGACTGTACATCTAGCCATGGTGACAATGTGTTTGTGCTGCAGTGTTCGCTCCACAGGAAGAATGCCCCGTAGAACTTGCCACCAGAACACACGAACTTTAGGCACCACCTTTAGCTTCCACAACCTTGTCCATAACTGCTTCTCTGTCTCTGAAGTGCCCGTCGTCACCCCTTCCTCTAGAGCTGAGTGCTCGTTGCGAGTCATAAGAGCCCGATACGCAGATTTTATAGTATAGACACCCGTCTTCTCCCACGCCCATGCCCAGAAGTCCTCACCTCCCCCTTGCCGCAATGGTATGTTCAATATAGCATCAGCATCGGGAGCGATAAAATTCCTCCTGACAATTTCCATCTTCCATAACCAAGAGTCGTTGTCAATGAGATCGGAGACTGTGTGTAGTGTGTCATTTCCAACCTGCATAGATGGCTTCATGGAAAGCTTCCCTTGGATCCAAGTATCATTCCAGATCGACACCGAGGAACCATCCCCAATTCGCTCGATCAAACCAACTTTGAGCGCCTCCCTTCCTGCTATAATAGCACGCTAGGTAGCCAAGGCGTTATTTGGTACAGTGGCATGCATAAAGTCCGTGAGAGGGAAATACTTCCCCTTCAACACCCGACCACAGAGAGAGTCTGGGCTTGTGACCAATCTCCATCCATGCTTACCTAGCACGGCTAAATTAAACATCTCAAGATTCCGAAAACCCATCCCTCCTTGTACCTTCGGTGATGCAAGTGTTTGCCAATCAACCCAGTGCAGAGAGAACCGGTCGAGAGAACTACTCCACCAATATTTTGCCATACTAGATGAAATCCCCTTATAGACTTTCTTCGACAATTTAAAACAGCTCATAGAGAAAGTTGGTATGGCATGTATGACTGATTTCAATCGAACCTCCCTCGCAGCACAGGAAACGAGTCTCTCTGATCCGCCATTTAATTTTCTTCTAATTCGCTCCCCTATATGATCAAACGTCCCACTTGTGATGCGACCTACTGTTGTCGGAAGACCAAGATATCTCTCATTAAACTCTTCTACAGTAATGCCCATCAATCTCTTCATTGCTTGGCGATCTATGTCAGAGGTGTTTGGGCTGAAAAATATGGAGCTCTTCTCTCTGTTCACACACTGACCCGAACAATCACCATAAATTCTGAGAATGTCATTCAAACGCCGCACACTCTGCTGTTTTGCTTGCATTAATATCAAGCTGTTGTCCGCAAAAAGCAAGTGATTGATCCAGGGTGAATTCACACTCACCCTTATACCTTTGTCCACATACGGTCTTCGAAAGTTATTAAGCAAGGTAGTAAATCCCTCCGCACATAACAGGAACAGATATGGCGATGCCGGGTCCCCTTGCCTTAGCCCCCTAGAAGGGGAAAAGAACGGTAAGATCTCCCCATTCACACGGATAGCAAACCTCACTGAAGAAACACACTTTAAGATGAGTCGAATGAAGGACGTATTGAAGCCAAGACATGCCATAATAGTTCCTATATAATGCCACTCAACACGGTCATAGGCTTTCATCATATCTAGCTTCACTGCACACACACTGTTCTTTCCTTTCCTCCTCTTTCTCATCGCATGGACACTCTCATAGGAAATAAGGATGTTATCCGTAATCAGGCGACCTGGGACGAAAGCACTTTGTTCTCCCCTATGATGTCGTCCAAAAAGATCCTCAATCTGTTTGCTATACACTTGGCTGCAATCTTGTAAAGTACATGACAGAGAGAGATCGGTCTATATTGATTAATGCGCTGGGGGTGTCTCACCTTGGGAATAAGTGTTATAGTTGTGTCGTTCATCCCCACTGGTAGCTCGCCCCCATGAAGAAAGTCGAACACGGCCTGGATGATGTCATCCTTGATCAAATTCCAATGCCGTTGGAAGAAACCCGCCATAAATCCATCCACCCCCAGGGCCTTCGATGGTGCCATCTGAAATAATGTCACTCTCACCTCCTCTGTCGTGTATGGCCTATCAAGTATTTCATTCATATCAGCCATAACCCGTTGAGGGACTAATTGTGTAAGCTCATCCATTGGTCGGTGCCCTTGGGATGTGTATAGATCTTGAAAGAATGCTTGTACCACTGTACAATTTTCCTCCCTCGTCTGACATATGGTGCCATCATCGCGCACAAGATTATCAATCTTGTTCAACCTCTTCCGTTGAGTAGCTTGCAGCTGGAAGTATTTCGTGTTTTGGTCTCCCTGCCTTAACCATAGCACTCTTGACCGCTGCTTCAAGAAGATCTCCTCCTGTCGCAGGTCCTCTTTGAGTTGTCTTGCAACTTATATCTCCTCAATAGAGGTCCCTCGACCTATAGATTGGCCACGCAATTTCTCAAGCCTGGAACGCAGTTTACGAATTTTACGTGCCAAACACCCAACTCAGCAGCACCCCATTCAGAAAGCGTTGATTGCATTGAAGAGAGTGCCTGAAGAACACCACTAAGCCCCTGCCGGCTAGATCCCGTCTGCCAATTTTCATTTACTACCTGATCGTAATCAGCATGGCACTGCCACATATCTTCATAGAGAAACTGTTTGTTTGCTCTAGAACGCCCCTCGGCCACATATTCACGTAAATCCACTTTGACAAAACAGCGATCAGATTCTGTTGTGCTGATGTGCCTAACGTGAGCATAAGCAAACATATTAAACAGCTCTGGATTGCCAAAAGCTCTATCAATCCGAGCCTTCACATTTGCATGTCCTGGCTGTCCATTATCCCATGTGTATTCTGTTCCTGACCATCCAAGATCCTGCCACATACATTCTTCCGTAACTTCTCTAAACGCCCGCATTTACCATTCAGGCCGAGCGGCTCACAAGAAATGCTCTGACCCATACAGAGTTTCATTAAAGTCGCCAACACAAATCCATGCTGAATGTTGTGTCGCGAACAGGGTTTGGAGAAAACACCAACTCTGATAGCGATCCTCCACCTTTGGTGCATCGCAGAACCCAGTGAACCTCCACTTATCTGATCTTCCTTCCACCTTCTGCACCCCTACATCAATGTGGCCAGAACTATAGTTTTTGAGCTCGACTCGAATGTCAACCGACCAAAACAGACCAATACCTCCACTCAATCCTCTGCTATCCACAGCAAAACACCCCGCAATGCCTAACTGATTTTGCAATGCTTCGACTCTCTTTTCTGAATTTTTGTCTCCATAACAAACAGGAGACAGGGCAATTCCTGCTTCACCACACTGCGAAGCTCTTGAACTGTCGATGGGTTCCCAAGCCCTCGACAGTTCCAGCTAAGGAACCTCATTGCGAATGGCAGGGCTGCATCACACTGCCGTGCTGCCGGAATTCATCGGTGTAGGTTTCTTTTTCTTCGGTACCCGTGGCTCATCTTCATCCTTTTCGTGACTCAAGTCTTTTTCAGATGACCCAAGAACTACATCTTCACCATTAGCCGCAAATGGTTCATTAGTCAGTAGTGGTGTTTCCACCCTCCTGTAAACCTGCTGATTAGTAGTCGATCCCCCCTTGCGTTTTTACTGCTCGTGTTGTTTTATTGGGGATGTGACCTCTGCACCCTTTTCTGCAGCAGTACTAGAGTTCCTCGTCTCAGCTTTGTTACTCTAGAAACCCTGGTACTCCTTTGATGAGTTGTCACCCGAGTACGCTCTCTTCCATTCATCCATAGGTCTCAAATTCTTCCCAAACGGTAAATCTCCATTGGCATCCCTAGTCCCCGACGTCGGACAGTACTAATCCGAGTGACCAAGCCAGCCACACGAAAAATAGAAGTGTGGTACATTCTCGTATTGGATATCATACAGGTCTGAACATTTTCTACGAGCTGACTCAATCAATATCCACCTCCTAAGAGGTTTGCTCACATCAATCGTAACTCTTGCTCTCAAGTATCCATTCACATGATCAAACGATACATGTGTTGCTTGTTTATCAATTTGTTTAGCAATAGAAGCACTCCATTTATCATCCTGCAGATTGAAGGGAAGGTTTACAACTCTAGCCCAAAGTTGCAGCCTATCAAACCTGAGTTCAGAAGGACGCATGCAATCATCAAACTCTGACAGAATCACCGCATTCTTACTCACATGCCATGGCGATCCCTCCCATACACGATCACGATCCCGTTGATTTGCAAATTCAGCTACAAACGCATTATCCCCAACAGATCGAAAGGTCAATCCCTTAGGATTTCCCCATGCCGGCCGAAGGGCACTGGTAATAGTCTAGATGTGGAGTATATTCCGGTGCAGTACCTTTACTGCCAGCATCCACTTCGCCGGCGCCCCATCTTCCCGGTCATCCAGCACCAGCGGAGTCGCCTCCTCCTCCATGATGTCAAGTTTTCCTAGGGCTTCCGCTAGCTTCGCCCTTGCCGCACGGGGCGACATAGGCTCCTTTCCTCCACGCTGATCCGATGATGTTGCCATCCTCCAAACGGCAGACCCCTCGCCCCGCCGAGTAAATTGACGCGTGCCACCAGGTTCCACCCTCAAAACCCTAATCGCCAAAGGAGCGCTCCGGGAGTTTCGGGGGCAAAGTTGTGGACTCTTTCCTTTTGGCACGACTAGACTGATGGGGGTGCCTTTCAATTTCATACGGTATCTCCCAAGATTATTTTTAGTATTAATCATGCAATCTCTTTGTGTGGTCTATCGCAGTTCTTCTTTTGTTTTTGGTGAGAAAATAAGATTTTTGTCTGTTGGAGAAAACTCAGTCGATTTACGCTGTTTTGAATCTATTGGGCAAAGACTAGGTTGATATACATAGTACATTGTTTTGAAATATGAAACTGAAAGTCGAAGCTAAGAATATTTCACTCAACAGGGCAACTAGTCTCGTCTTCCTTGAGGAAACACGATTGATTTGTTGAATGGTTCATCGCAAAAAAGAAAGACTTGTTGAATGGTTGGTAGTAACTGTTAGATAATAACGATAATTAAACGAGACACGGAGACACGGAGTTTTATGTGGAAACCCTTGCGGGAGAAAACCACGGACGCACGAAGGTGTAATCATTATGATGGAGGAGTATTACAAGCACGAGACGACAGACCGTCTTAGGTGCGACTACATGGGGTATATATGAGGGGTAATACATAAGAGTCCTTGTAGGGCAAGTAAACGAGTTGTACTCGTACACGTCGGTACCGATGCAAAGCCCACACTGTATGTACTACGTCTAGTCCAATATGGTATAATTTGGATCACAATTTAACAATCTCCACCTTGAGCCAAATTCCCTTCAGTAGTCGAACAAAGTGAATAACTCCATCCAAATCAGCATAAACACCGTGTGCGTCAAAGTCCATAAGACTAGTGAGAAATACCAACTAAGCCTGAGCAAAGCTCAAACTTATTGGTAGGAACCGGCTTTGTCATCATATCAGCAGGATTATCATGACTACTTATCTTGCATACCTTCAAATCACCTTCATCAACAACATCTTGAATATAGTGATATCTGACATCAATGTGCTTTGTTCTCTCATGGTACATTGGATTCTGTTGGAAATATGCCCTAGAGGCAATAATAAAAGCATTATTATTATATTTCCTTGTTCATGATAATTGTCTTTCATTCATGCTATAATTGTATTATCCGGAAATCGTAATACACGTGTGAATACATAGACCACAATACGTCCCTAGTAAGCCTCTAGTTGACTAGATCATTGGTCAACAGATAGTCATGGTTTCCTGACTATGGACATTAGATGTCGTTGACAACGGGATCACATCATTAGGAGAATGATGTGATGGACAAGACCCAATCCTAAGCATAGCACAAGATCGTGTAGTTCGTTTTGCTAGAGCTTTTCCAATGTCAAGTATCTCTTCCTTAGACCATGAGATCGTGTAACTCCCAGATACCGTAGGAGTGCTTTGGGTGTACCAAACGTCACAACGTAACTGGGTGACTATAAAGGTGCATTACAGGTATCTCCGAAAGTGTCTGTTGGGTTGACACGGATCGAGACTGGGATTTGTCACTCCGTATGACGGAGAGGTATCACTGGGCCCACTCGGTAGTGCATCATCATAATGAGCTCAAAGTGACCAAGTGTTTGGTCACGGGATCATGCATTACAGTACGAGTAAAGTGACTTGCCGGTAACGAGACTGAACGAGGTATTGGGATACCGACGACCGAGTCTCGGGCAAGTAACATACCGATCGACAAAGGGAATTGCATACGGGGTTGATTGAATCCTCGACATCGTGGTTCATCCGATGACATCATCGAGGAGCATGTGGGAGCCAACATGGGTATCTAGATACCGCTGTTGGTTATTGACCGGAGAGTCGTCTCGGTCATGTCTGCGTGTCTCCCGAACCCGTAGGGTCTACACACTTAAGGTTCGGCGACGCTAGGGTTATTAGGAAGACTTGTATGTGATTACCGAAAGTTGTTCAGAGTCCCGGATGAGATCCCGGACGTCACGAGGAGCTCCGGAATGGTCCGGAGGTAAAGATTTATATATGGGAAGTTGTCATACGGACACCGGAAGGTTTCGGGGGCATATCGGTATTGTACCGGGGCCACCGGAAGGGTTCCGGGGGTCCACCGGGAGGGGCCACCCCTCCCGGGGGGGCACATAGGCTGCGTGGTGCAGGAGCCAGCCCCTGGAGGGATGGGCGCACCCCCCCTTGGGCCCATGCGCCTAGGGTTGGGGGGGAACCCTAGAGGGGGCGCCCCCCTTGCTTGGGGGGCAAGTTCCCCCTCCCTGGCCGCCGCCCCCCCTCTAGATCCCATCTAGAGGGGCCGGCCCCCCCTTGTCCCTTCCCCTATAAATAGAGGGGTGAGGGGAGGGCTGCAACACCCAAGCCAAGGCGCAGCCCCTCCCCTCCCCAACACCTCTCCTCCTCCATTGTGTGCTTGGCGAAGCCCTGTCGGAGTACTGCCTCTCCACCATCATCATGCCGTCGTGCTGCTGCTGGAGCCTTCTTCCTCAACCTCTGCTTCCCCCTTGCTGGATCAAGAAGGAGGAGACGTCACCCGTATCGTACGTGTGTTGAATGCGGAGGTGCTGTCCGTTCAGCACTTGGTCATCGGTGATCTGAATCACGGCGAGTATGACTCCATCATCACCGTTCCCTCGAACGCTTCCGTACGCGATCTACAAGTGGTATGTAGATGCAAACTCACTCCCTTGACTTGTTTCTTAGATGAACTCATAGATGGATCTTGGTGAAACCGTAGGAAAATTTTAATTTTCCGCAACGTTCCCCAGCAGTGGCATCATGAGCTAGGTCTATGCGTAGTTCTCTATTGCACGAGTAGAACACAATTTTGTTGTGGGCGTAGATCTTGTCAGCTTGCTTGCCGCTACTAGTCTTATCTTGCTTCAGTGGTATTGTGGGATGAAGCGGCCCGGACCAACCTTACACGTACGCTTACGTGAGACCGGTTCCACCGACTAACATGGACTAGTTGCATAAGGTGGCTGGCGGGTGTCTGTCTCTCCCACTTTAGTTGAAGCAGATTCGATGAAAAGGGTCCTTATGAAGGGTAAATAGAAGTTGACAAAATCACGTTGTGGTTATTCGTAGGTAAGAAAACGTTCTTGCTAGAACCCAATTGCAGCCACGTAAAAGATGCAACAACAATTAGAGGACGTCTAACTTGTTTTTGCAGCAATTGTCATGTGATGTGATATGGCCAGAAGTTGTGATGAATGATGAGTGATATATTGTGATGTATGAGATCATGTTCTTGTAATAGGAATCACGACTTGCATGTCGATGAGTATGACAACCGGCAGGAGCCATAGGAGTTGTCTTTATTTTGTATGACCTGCGTGTCATTGAAGAACGCCATGTAATTTACTTTACTTTGTTGCTAAACGCGTTAGCCATAGAAGTAGAAGTAGTCGTTGGCGTGACAACTTCATGAAGACACGATGATGGAGATCATGATGATGGAGATCATGGTGTCATGCCGGTGACAAGATGATCATGGAGCCCCGAAGATGAAGATCAAAGGAGCTATATGATATTGGCCATATCATGTCACTACTTTATATAATTGCATGTGATGTTTATTATGTTTTATGCATCTTGTTTACTTAGAACGACGGTAGTAAATAAGATGATCCCTTATAATAATCTCAAGAAAGTGTTCCCCCTAACTGTGCACCGTTGCTAAAGTTCGTCGTTTCGAAGCACCACATGATGATCGGGTGTGATAGATCCTTACGTTCACATACAACGGGTGTAAGACAGATTTACACATGCAGAACACTTAGGGTTAACTTGACGAGCCTAGCATGTACAGGCAAGGCCTCGGAACACAAGAGACCGAAAGGTCGAACATGAGTCGTATGGAAGATACGATCAACATGGAGATGTTCACCGATGATGACTAGTCCGTCTCACGTGATGATCGGACACGGCCTAGTCGACTCGGATCGTGTAACACTTAGATGACTAGAGGGATGTCTAATCTGAGTGGGAGTTCATTAAAATAATTTGATTAGATGAACTTAATTATCATGAACTTAGTCTAAACCTTTTTGCAAAATATGTCTTGTAGATCAAATGGCCAACGCTCATGTCAACATGAACTTCAACGCGTTCCTAGAGAAAACCAAGCTGAAAGATGATGGCAGCAACTATACGGACTGGGTCCGGAACCCGAGGATCATCCTCATAGCTGCCAGGAAACAATATGTCCTAGAAGGACCGCTAGGTGACGCTCCCGTCCCAGAGAACCAAGACATTATGAATGCTTGGCAGTCTCGTGCTGATGATTACTCCCTCGTTCAGTGCGGCATGCTTTACAGCTTAGAACCGGGGCTCCAAAAGCGTTTTGAGCAACACGGAGCATATGAGATGTTCGAGGAGCTGAAACTAGTTTTCCAAGCTCATGCCCGGGTCGAGAGATATGAAGTCTCCGACAAGTTCTATAGTTGTAAGATGGAGGAAAATAGTTCTGTCAGTGAGCATATACTCAAAATGTCTGGGTTGCACAACCGCCTATCCTAGCTGGACATTAACCTCCCGGACGAGGCGGTCATTGATAGAATCCTTCAGTCGCTCCCACCAAGCTACAAGAGCTTTGTGACGAACTACAATATGCATGGGATGGTGAAAACCATTCCTGAAGTATTTTCAATGCTGAAGTCAGCAGAGGTTGAAATCAAGAAAGAACATCAAGTGTTGATGTTCAATAAGACCACTAAGTTCAAGAAGGGCAAGGGTAAAAAGAACTTCAAGAAGGACGGAAAAGATGTTGCCGCGCCCGGTAAGCCAGTTGCCGGGAAGAAGTCAAAGAATGGACCCAAGCCTGAGACTGAGTGCTTTTATTGCAAGGGGAAGGGTCACTGGAAGCGGAACTGCCCCAAATACTTAGCGGACAAGAAGGCCGGAAACACTAAAGGTATATTTGATATACATGTAATTGATGTGTACCTTACCAGTACTCGTAGTAACTCCTGGGTATTTGATACCGGTGCCGTTGCTCACATTTGTAACTCACAGCAGGAGCTGCGGAATAAGCGGAGACTGGCGAAGGACGAGGTGACGATGCGCGTCGGGAATGGTTCCAAGGTCGATGTGATCACCGTCGGCACGCTACCTCTACATTTACCTACGGGATTAATTTTAAACCTCAATAATTGTTATTTAGTGCCAAGTTTGAGCATGAACATTGTATCTGGATCTCGTTTAATACGAGATGGCTACTCATTTAAATCCGAGAATAATGGTTGTTCTATTTATATGAGAGATATGTTTTATGGTCATGCCCCGATGGTCAATGGTTTATTCTTAATGAATCTCGAACGCAATGTTACACATATTCATAGCGTGAATACCAAAAGATGTAAAGTTGATAATGATAGTCCCACATACTTGTGGCACTGCCGCCTTGGTCACATTGGTGTCAAGCGCATGAAGAAGCTCCATGCTGATGGACTTTTAGAGTCTCTCGATTATGAATCATTTGACACATGCGAACCATGCCTCATGGGCAAAATGACCAAGACTCCGTTCTCCGGAACAATGGAGCGAGCAACCAACTTGTTGGAAATCATACATACCGATGTGTGTGGTCCAATGAGTGTTGAGGCTCGCGGAGGATATCGTTATGTTCTCACTCTCACTGATGACTTGAGTAGATATGGGTATGTCTACTTGATGAAACACAAGTCTGAGACCTTTGAAAAGTTCAAGGAATTTCAGAATGAAGTAGAGAATCAACGTGACCGAAAGATAAAATTCTTACGATCGGATCATGGAGGAGAATATTTAACTCACGAATTTGGTACACGCTTAAGAAAATGTGGAATCGTTTCACAACTCACGCCGCCTGGAACACCTCAGCGAAACGGTGTGTCCGAACGTCGTAATCGCACTCTATTGGATATGGTGCGGTCTATGATGTCTCTTACCAATTTACCGCTATCATTTTGGGGATACGCTCTAGAGACAGCTACATTCACTTTAAATAGGGCACCGTCTAAATCCGTTGAGACGACACCATATGAATTATGGTTTGGGAACAAACCTAAGCTGTTGTTTTTAAAAGTTTGGGGATGCGATGCTTATGTCAAGAAACTTCAACCTGAAAAGCTCAAACCCAAGTCAGAAAAATGCGTCTTCATAGGATACCCTAAAGAAACCATTGGGTATACCTTCTACTTAAGATCCGAGGGCAAGATCTTTGTTGCCAAGAACGGATCCTTTCTGGAAAAAGAGTTTCTCTCGAAAGAAGTAAGTGGGAGGAAAGTAGAACTCGATGAAGTACTACCTCTTGAACGGGATAGTAGTGCAGCACAGGAAAATGTTCCGGTGATGCCTACACCAACTGAAGAGGAAAACAATGATGATGATCAAGGTACTTCGGATCAAGTTGCTACTGAACTTCGTAGGTCCACAAGGACACGTTCCGCACCAGAGTGGTACGGCAACCCTGTCCTGGAAAATCATGTTGTTGGACAATGGTGAACCTTCGAACTATGAAGAAGCAATGGCGGGCCCAGATTCCAAGAAATGGCTAGAAGCCATGAAATCCGAGATAGAATCCATGTATGAAAACAAAGTATGGACTTTGACTGACTTGCCCGATGATCGGCGAGCGATAGAAAACAAATGGATCTTTAAGAAGAAGACGGACGCGGATGGTAATGTCACCATCTATAAAGCTCGACTTGTCGCTAAGGGTTATCGGCAAGTTCAAGGGATTGACTACGATGAGACTTTCTCTCCCGTAGCGAAGCTTAAGTCCGTCCGAATCATGTTAGCAATTGCCGCATACTATGATTATGAGATATGGCAGATGGACGTCAAAACGGCATTCCTTAATGGGCATCTTAAGGAAGAACTGTATATGATGCAGCCGGAGGGTTTTGTCAATCCTAAGAATGCTAACAAAGTGTGCAAGCTCCAGCGATCCATTTATGGGCTGGTGCAAGCATCTCGGAGTTGGAACATTCGCTTTGATGAGATGATCAAAGCGTTTGGGTTTATGCAGACTTATGGAGAAGTCTGCGTTTACAAGAAAGTGAGTGGGAGCTCTATAGCATTTCTCATATTATATGTAGATGACATACTTTTGATGGGAAATGAATTCTTGGACAACATTAAGGCCTACTTGAATAAGTGTTTTTCAATGAAGGACCTTGGAGAAGCTGCTTATATATTAGGCATCAAGATCTATAGAGATAGATCGAGACGCCTCATAGGTCTTTCACAAAGCACATACCTTGATAAGATTTTGAAGAAGTTCAAAATGGATCAGTCTAAGAAGGGGTTCTTGCCTGTATTGCAAGGTGTGAGATTGAGCTCAGCTCAATGCCCGACCACGGCAAAAGATAAAGAAGAGATGAGTGTTATCCCCTATGCTTCAGCCATAGGATCTATTATGTATGCCATGCTGTGTACCAGACCTGATGTAAACCTTGCCGTAAGTTTGGTAGGAAGGTACCAAAGTAATCCCGGCAAGGAACACTGGACAGCGGTCAAGAATATCCTAAAGTACCTGAAAAGGACGAAGGACATGTTTCTCGTTTATGGAGGTGACGAAGAGCTCGTCGTAAAGGGTTACGTCAACGCTAGCTTCAACACAGATCTGGATGACTCTAAGTCACAAACCGGATACGTGTATATGTTGAATGGTGGAGCAGTAAGCTGGTGCAGCTGCAAGCAGAGCGTCGTGGCGGGATCTACATGTGAAGCGGAGTACATGGCAGCCTCGGAGGCAGCGCATGAAGCAATTTGGGTGAAGGAGTTCATCACCGACCTAGGAGTCATACCCAATGCGTCGGGGCCGATCAAACTCTTCTGTGACAACACTGGAGCTATTGCCCTTGCCAAAGAGCCCAGGTTTCACAAGAAGACCAGGCACATCAAGCGTCGTTTTAACTCCATCCGTGAAAATGTTCAAGATGGAGACATAGATATTTGCAAAGTACATATGGATCTGAATGTCGCAGATCCGTTGACTAAACCTCTCTCGCGAGCAAAACATGATCAACACCAGAACTCTACGGGTGTTCGATTCATCACAATGTAACTAGATTATTGACTCTAGTGCAAGTGGGAGACTGTTGGAAATATGCCCTAGAGGCAATAATAAAAGCATTATTATTATATTTCCTTGTTCATGATAATTGTCTTTTATTCATGCTATAATTGTATTATCCGGAAATCGTAATACACGTGTGAATACATAGACCACAATACGTCCCTAGTAAGCCTCTAGTTGACTAGCTCATTGGTCAACAGATAGTCATGGTTTCCTGACTATGGACATTAGATGTCGTTGACAACGGGATCACATCATTAGGAGAATGATGTGATGGACAAGACCCAATCCTAAGCATAGCACAAGATCGTGTAGTTCGTTTTGCTAGAGCTTTTCCAATGTCAAGTATCTCTTCCTTAGACCATGAGATCGTGTAACTCCCGGATATCGTAGGAGTGCTTTGGCTGTACCAAACATCACAACGTAACTGGATGACTATAAAGGTGCATTACAGGTATCTCCGAAAGTGTCTGTTGGGTTGACATGGATCGAGACTGGGATTTGTCACTCCGTATGACGGAGAGGTATCACTGGACCCACTCGGTAGTGCATCATCATAATGAGCTCAAAGTGACCAAGTGTTTGGTCACGGGATCATGCATTACAGTACGAGTAAAGTGACTTGCCGGTAACAAGACTGAACGAGGTATTGGGATACTGACGATCGAGTCTCGGGCAAGTAACATACCGATCGACAAAGGGAATTGCATACGGGGTTGATTGAATCCTCGACATCGTGGTTCATCCGATGACATCATCGAGGAGCATGTGGGAGCCAACATGGGTATCCAGATCCCGCTGTTGGTTATTGACCGGAGAGTCGTCTCGGTCATGTCTGCGTGTCTCCCGAACCCGTATGGTCTACACACTTAAGGTTCGGCAACGCTAGGGTTATTAGGAAGACTTGTATGTGATTACCGAAAGTTGTTCGGAGTCCCGGATGAGATCCCGGACGTCACGAGGAGCTCCGGAATGGTCCGGAGGTAAAGATTTATATATGGGAAGTTGTCATACGGACACCGGAAGGTTTCGGGGGCATATCGGTATTGTACCGGGGCCACCGGAAGGGTTCCGGGGGTCCACCGGGAGGGGCCACCCCTCCCGGGGGGGGGGGGGGCACATGGGCTGCATGGTGCAGGAGCCAGCCCCTGGAGGGCTGGGCGCCCCCCCCCTTGGGCCCATGCGCCTAGGGTTGGGGGGGGGGAACCCTAGAGGGGGCGCCCCCTTGCTTGGGGGGCAAGTTCCCCCTCCCTGGCCGCCGCCCCCCCTCTAGATCCCATCTAGAGGGGCCGCCCCCCTTGCCCTTCCCCTATAAATAGAGGGGTGGGGGGAGGGCTGCAACACCCAAGCCAAGGCGCAGCCCCTCCCGTCCCCAACACCTCTCCTCCTCCGTTGTGTGCTTGGCGAAGCCCTGTCGGAGTACTGCCTCTCCACCATCATGACGCTGTCGTGCTGCTGCTGGAGCCTTCTTCCTCAACCTCTCCTTCCCCCTTGCTGGATCAAGAAGGAGGAGACGTCGCCCGTACCGTGCGTGTGTTGAACGTGGAGGTGCTGTCCGTTCAGCACTTGGTCATCGGTGATCTGAATCACGGCGAGTACGACTCCATCATCACCGTTCCCTCGAACGCTTCCGTACGCGATCTACAAGTGGTATGTAGATGCAAACTCACTCCCTTGACTCGTTGCTTAGATGAACTCATAGATGGATCTTGGTGAAACCGTAGGAAAATTTTAATTTTCTGCAACGTTCCCCAACAGATTCTTGGTAAGATATATAGCACTTTGACTGTCACTAAATATGGTAGGGCAAGATGAATCTCCACAAAGCTCAGCGTACAAACCTGTCAACCAGATAGCTTCTTTGCATGCCTCCGAAATAGCCATATACTCGGCACCAGTAGTGGAACAAGCCACAATAGACTGCAAAGTTGCTCTCCAACTCATAGCACAACCACCAATAGTGAAAACATAACCTATGAGTGATCTTCTCTTATCCAAATCACCAACAAAATCAGAATCAACAAAACCAACAAGTCCATCTCCAGTTTTCCCAAACTGTAAATAAGCATTAGAAGTACCACGCAGGTATCTGAAAATTCATGAACTGCTTTCCAATGCTCTTTTCCAGGATTAGCCATGTATCTATTGACAACACTCAATGCGTATGATAAGTTAGGACAAGAACAAACCATGGTATACATAAGTGAACCAATTGCACTTGAATAGGGAACTCTAGACATGTACTCAATATCTGCATCTGACTTAGGACATAAAGCTGATGACAATTTGAAGTGTGCAGCTAACGGTGTACTCACCGGCTTGGCATTATGCATATTAAAATGACGAAGAACTTTATCAATATATCCCTTCTGACTTAGATATACTTTTCCAGACGGTCTATCTCTGGATATTTCCATGCCAAGAATTTTCTTTGTTGCACCCAAATCCTTCATCTCAAATTCATTACTCAATTGCTTCTTTAGTTCATTAATCTCTGACATAGTCTTTGCAGCAATAAGCATATCATCAACATAAAGGAGCAAATAAATAGTTGAACCATTGATAGTTTTTAAATAAACACAACTATCATAATTAGACCTTTTGAAACCTTGAGAGAGCATAAAGGTGTCAAATCTCTTGTACCACTGTCTCAGGGATTGCTTCAATCCATAAAGAGAATTCTTTAACTTACAGACAAGCTTTTCTTTTCCAGGAATAACAAAACCTTCAGGTTGTTCCATATAAATATCCTCTTCTAATTCTCCATGTAAAAATGCGGTTTTAACATCCAATTGTTCAAGCTCAAAATCATGCATGGCAACAATACTGAGTAAAGTGCGAATAGAGCTATGCTTCACAACAGGAGAAAAGACTTCATTATAGTCAATACCTGGAATCTGGCTATAACCTTTAGCAACTAACCTTGCTTTATATCTTGTCTCATCATCAGGAGAAACACCCTCTTTCCTCTTGAAAACCCACTTGCAACGAATAGGTTTCTTCTCTCTAGGTAATTTTACTAAATCCCAAGTGCCATTCTTTTCAAGTGATTCCATCTCATCATGCATAGCGATCATCCACTTATTACTATCACCAGAAATAATAGCCTCGTAATATGAAGAAGGCTCAGAATTACCTTCAATTTCTTCTGCAAGAGATAAAGCAAAATAAACAATATTGCACTCATCAATTAACCTGTCAGGTTTATTAATACCCGGTCTAACTCTGTTACATGCAAGATTCCAACTGGGTGGAACAATAGCCTGATTTGGAGTGGGAGTGACATGATTATCATTAACGACGGGTTCATCATGTGCATCAACAATTTCATTACCAGATGTATCACCTGAATCAATAACATGCTCCACCTGAACAGTAGGCTCCTGAAGAATAGGCTGTTGTTCACTCTCAATGGGAACATTAGTAGATGAAACATCATGTAACATAGCAGTTTCATTAAAGATAACATTTTGCTAATAACAACCTTCTGAGTTTCAGGATTCCACAATTTAAAACATTTAACACTAGACTTATAACCAAGAAAGATGCACTTAACAGCCCTAGGCTTCAACTTTCCATTATCAATATGAGCATAAGCAGTGCAACACTCTCAACTGTGAATAATCAGCAGGTGAACCAGACCATACCTCAATTGGAGTTTTCTTATTAAGAGCAATAGACGGTGAACGGTTAATGAGATAACAAGCAGTGGAAGCGGCCTCAGCCCAAAAACGCCTATGCAAACCTGCATTGGACAACATGCAATGGGCTCTGGAAATAATGGTCCTGTTCATACGCTCAGCAACACCGTTTTGTTGAGGAGTATAAGGAACGGTGTAATGTCTGACAATGCCTTCAGACTTGCAATAATTCTTAAATTGCTTAGGACAGAATTCCATACCATTATCAGTGCAAAGTATCTTTACCTTCTTTTCAGTTTGTCTTTCAATCATAATGTTCCACTTCTTAAATGCTGCGAATGCTTCATATTTATGCTTCAAGAAGTAAGGCCAAACTTTTCTCGAATAATCATCAATAATAGTCAGCATGTAACTTGCACCACCTAATGACTTCTTGCGAGATGGTCCCCATAAATCAGAATGGATATAATCAAGAATACGTGCAGTTGTATGAGTCAAAGTGTTGAACTTCACCCTCTTGTGCTTGCCGAAGATACAATGCTCACAAAATTTCAATTTACCAAGTTCATATCCATCAAGAAGACCTATCTTATTTAACTCTGCCAAACCAAGTTCACTCATATGTCCAAGACGCATATGCCAAAGGTCAGCAGCATCAGAATTGTTTGAAATAACTGGAGTAACGTTACCTGAAATGGTAGAACCTCGAAGGTAATAAAGACCATTGGTCAAACTTAAGTCACCTTTCATCACAACAAGGGAGCCTTTGGTGACCTTCAAAACACTATTTCCACCTGAATACTTGTACCCCTTTGCATCAAGGGCACTAACAGAAATAAGATTTCTCTTCATCTTTGGAATATACTGAACATCTGTCAAAGTTCTGATTGTGCCATCAAACATCTTGATTAGAACGGAACCTATGCCTTCAATCTTGCATTGTGAATTATCAAAACCCAAAATGGAACCAACAGAAGTAGTAGAATCAAAAGTATTAAACCAATCTCTATGTGGACACATATGAAAAGTGCATGCAGTGTCAAGTACCCACTCATCATTGGTCTCAGCACATCCAGCAATAACAACAAGAGCATCATCGGAACTATCATCACGAGCAACGTTAGATCATTTCACCTTGTTTGTTACCTTTCCTCTTTTCCTTGTTCTGCAAGTTGAAACACTCAAAGATGTCATGCCCATCTCTCTTGCAATACCTGCAATACTTCTTGTCTCTGGATTGCGACCGCCCCCTGTGGCCATTCTTACTTTTGCCTCTGTTTCCATTATTGGAGTTCTTCTCCTTTGTCCTGCCACGAACAGATAATCCCTCGGCTTGGGATGAACTTGAACCATCATGAGGCACCATTAATTTCATCTTCTTCTTGGAATTCAAAGCTTCATAAACTTCATCAAGCATGAGAGTATCACGACTGTGTAATATGGTGTCTCTAAAATTGGTATAAGAACTTCGCAGTGAACAAAGTAACATTAAGGTAGTATCTTCCTCTTCATACTTAACCTCCATTGCAGCTAGATCAGGTATGACCTCTTTAAATTCTGAAATATGATTCAAAACATTACCTCCCTTGGGTAACATGTGCAGGAATAATTTTTGCTTCAGATGCATCTTGCTAGTGAGATCTTTAGTCATACAAATCCCTTCCAACTTTAACCATAGAGCGGCAGCAGTTTTCTCCCTCAAAACTTCCTGCAAAATATTATTATGCAAATGGATTGAATTTGTGACAAAACCTTATAGTCAATTCTTTTCTCCTCATCAGTCCAGTCCTGAATTCTATTCTTCGCAAAACTATCCAGTGCTTCATCATAGTCGGATTGTGCCAACAACGCCCGCATCTTGACTTGCCATAGGGTAAACCTTGTGTCACGGTCCAGCGGCAGAAGATCATACTTCATGTATGTCATGAGTCGATAAAACTGTGTACACAAAGTAGTGCAAGCCAATAGAAAATTCTTGACAGAATTAATTAATGCAGAGCAACGAAGTCGAAAAAATAGCACCTGATAGATCACCAGTAGACGGAGCAGTGGAGTACCGGACTAATAACCAACATGCACTGTAGCCTCCACGTGACTAGCAGTAGTTGAAGTAGTACGGGCCGATCAATGCTTGATTCGACTAGAAGTAGTAGTACTACTCAACCGGCGGTGATGTGGAGTGGTAGCAATCAGATCGGCCATGCTGCCTCGGGACTTGAAGCGAACCCAACCGATGGAAAAACAAGCTACAGCAATGCGCAGCTCGTCTGATCTGACTTGGTGATTTTCCTGGCAGCGGGGCAGTGGAAGTATTATGTGTCTGTCTCGGTGACTGCTCGGGTAGGAAATGGATCAGCGGCAGAAAAAACCAGTCGGTCTCGGCGATCTGCGGCGGCGGCGAACATGCCGCAACCCTACCTCTCGTCTCAAACCTCGTATCTGCTCTGAGATCAATCTGGCTCTGTATACCATGTGTTAGATAATAATGAGAAATAAACGAGACAGAAAGACACAGATTTTTACGTGGAAACCCTTGCGGGAGAAAACCACGGACGCACGAAGGCGCAATCACTATGATGGAGGAGTATTACAAGAACGAGACGATAGACCGTCTTAGGTGCGACTACATGGGATATATATGAGAGGAAACACATAAGAGTCCTTGTAGGACAAGTAAACGAGTTGTACCTATACACATTGGTACCAATGCAAAGCCCACATCATATGTACTATGTCTAGTCCAATACGGTAGAATTTGGATCACAATTTAACAGTAACTGCAATCATCGTACTCCATGCAGTTAGCGAGTAAGTATAGATTGAGCCTAGTTAGCGCTTCACAGCTCAGCACCCATGGCTGCTAACCATTTGCAACTGTTGTTGTGCTTAGCGCTAGCCATGCTTGTTTCCCTCGACTTCTCATGCGCGCAAATGGACATCACATCTCGGTCCTCCCTGAAGGCCGTCGCGGGCGCCGGCTGGTTGTCCCCGTCAGGGCGCTTCTCCTTCAGCTTCTATGCCATGGAAGGAGGCCCCGTGGTCGGCGTCTAGCTCGCCACCACGCCCAACATAACCATCACGTGGACCGCGAACCGCAACGACACAGCAACGGGCGGTGCACTAAGGCTCGCCGACGACGGTTGTCTCCTCTGGACCGGTGCGGGCGACCATGACAGGACCGTCACGCAGCCGTCAAGGCCGTCTGTGGTGGGCGCCATGTGCAATGACGACAGCTTTGTGATGTTCAGTGCCAATGGCACGGTGGTGTGGCAGACGTTCGAGTCCCCGACGGACACCCTAGTCGCCGGGCAGGACCTCGTGCCCGCGGCGCAGCTCTTCTTAAGCGTGTCCGACGCCAAAAAGGCCATCGGGAAGTACCGGCTCGCCAACCAGCAACTGGATGGCAACCTGGTGTTGTACCTGGTGGGCACGCCGAACGATGCAACCTAGTCGTACTGGAACACGGGGACGTCCGTTTGATCTGGGGTTGACCCTCATCTTGCGCCTTGATACTATTATACGTAGGTTTTGGGGGAACTGGCTCAACTCTCTATGGGGTGGCCTAATATATATATATATATATATATATATATATATATATATATATATATATATAATGGTGTCATACAAGTCCTATACCAATATGTTATGAATTACATAATAAGGCTACAATACGAAGTCTAACACCCTTCCTCAATCTCAACTCACTCCTGAAGCATCTAGGAGGTTGAGATTGTGCCTACAGACCTCAAACATGGGAGAAGGTAGAGGCTTGGTGAAGATGTCTGCAAGTTGATCTTTTGAAGAGATAAACCTGACTTGTGGTAGCTTCTATGCGACACGTTCCCTCACAAAATGATAGTCAATCTCAATGTGTTTAGTCCGTGCATGGAGCACAGGGTTTGATGACAGAAACGTAGCATCGATGTTGTCACACCAGAGGACCGACGGATGTGGCTGAGCAACTCCTAGCTCTTGAAGTAGGGACTCAATCCATATAAGTTCAGTAGTAGCATTGGCAACTGACTTGTTCTCAGCATCTGTGCTGCTGCGGGAAACAGTGGCTTGCTTGCGTGCACTCCAGGCGATCAGATTAGGCCCCAAGAACACTGCATGTCCCCCCTAGATCGCCTGTCATCTGGACACCCAGCTCAATCAGCATCTGAGAATGCAGAAAGAACTCTAGAGGAACTGGGGCGCAGATGAAGACCAAAGGAGACAGTGAGACGCACATAGCGCAATATGTGCTTCACAGCAGACCAGTGCATGTTAGTAGGTGCATGAAGATACTGGCACACCCTATTAACCACAAAGGAGAGATCAGGACGTGTGATCGTCAGATACTGCAGGCCACCAATAATACTCCTATACTCGGTAGCATCCTCAGGAGATAGAAGAGTACCATCAGCGGCTGAAAGTTTGTCAGTGGAGGACATGGACGTAGGCGATGTCTTGCACTTGAGCATACCAACACAGCGCAGAAGATCAAGAGAGTACTTCTTCTGGGTGAGAGCCAAACTGCCACGAGACTGATGAGCAACTTCAATACCCAGGAAGAAATGAAGTTGTCCCAAATCTTTAACTACAAAATCACGACCAAGCGCAGTCACGAGAGCATCAGCAGCAGTCGGAGAGGAGCTAACAAGGACAATATCATCCACGTACACAAGAAGGTACATGGTCACACTCGGTCGCTGAAACAAGAACAGTGAAGTATCAACCATCGAAGGAATGAATCCATGAGTGCATAAAGCTGAAGCCAGGCGAGCATGCTAGGCACGAGGCGCCTATTTCAGTCCATAGAGAGCCTTCGTCAGACGATAGAGGTGATAAGGCTCAGTGTGATCAACAAATCCAGATAGCTGCCTCATGTAAACCTCCTCTTCAAGTAGTACATGTAGAAAAGCGTTCTGCACGTCAAGCTAGCGGAGAGACCATCCACAAGAAACTGCCAGAGATAGAAGAAGTCAAATAGTGGTAGGCTTGACAACGGGGCTGAATGTATCCTCATAGTCCAGTCCCTAACGCTGTTTAAAGCCCTTAGCCACAAGACGCGCTTTGTAGCGCTCAGTGGAACCATCTGCATGTTTCTTCACCTTAAAACCCCACTTTGAATCGATGATGTTGACACAAGACGGAGGTGGAACAAGTGTCCAGGTCTTATTCTACATAAGAGCATGATATTCCTGTTCCATAGTAGCCCTCCAGTGTGGGATACTCATAGCGGCTTGATAACTGTGTGGTTCGGCGATTGGATCATCCACAACATGAGCCAGACAAGCAGCAAGGTATGTGACTATGCAGGCAGTGCACTCTTTGGGACGAATGATGCTACTGCGACTGCACGTGTGTGGACACCGTGGAGCAACAACCACCAAAGCAGGCTGGGCATCCGGAGCAGACGAGGCATCCGGAGCAGGCGAGGCTGGTCCAGCAAACTTCGATGAAGAGGGACCGGGTGACGGCGGGCCGGGAGACGGCGGACTGGGTGACGTGGGCCCAGGCGGCATGTGAGTCACTGCAGGCCCAGGCAAAGTGGGCGGTAGCGAAGCCCACACAAATGGCGGGGGTGATGATGGAGGGGAGGCCAGGCAAGGAAGCGGCGACGTAGGTCGCTCCCTCACGGGCTCCGACCCAACCATAGTAGCCAACGCAGGCTCCGGCCAAGTGATAGACGGGGCTCCTGAGGCGAGATCGAGGGCGGGAGGCGGTGCATGCACATGCACCAGCCAATCAACGTGCGCCACGGGCGGCTTAGTAGGTCCATCAAGGAGAAGTTCCAGGCGAGCTCCACGTCCAGTTCCTGCACCATGATTAGGTAACAACACAGGCGAATATGCAACATCTTCAAATTGGCCTGACATAAGAGGAGATGAAAGCATAGATCGTGCTGTGGTGGATGACTGAGGCATGGCAGAAAAAGGGAAGACATTCTCATCGAAAACAACATCCCGAGATATGTGGACTCGATTAGTTGGGACATGGAGACACTTGTAGCCTTTATGGAGAGAACTATACCCCAAGAACACACACTTTTTGGAGCGAAACTAAAGTTTGTGATCATTGTAAGGACGAAGATGAGGCCAGCAAGTACACCCAAATACCTTGAAAAAGTTGTAGTCAGGAGTATCATCCAAGAGAAGCTCAATAGGAGTTTTCATATTAAGAACACGCGTAGGTAATCTGTTAATGAGAAAACACGTGGTGGCAAAAGCATCACTCCAAAAGCGAAAAGGTATAGAAGCATGAGCAAGAAGTGTGAGGCCGGTTTCAACTATATGGTGATGTTTGCGCTCAACAACGCCATTCTGTTGATGTTTATGTGGGCATGACAAACGATGGGAGATCCCAAGCTTATTAAAAAAAGTGTTGAGGTTGCGATATCTCCCCCCCCCGCCCCCAATCTAACTGGACATGGATAATTTTACGCTTGAGTAGACGTTCAACATGCAATTGAAACTGAATGAATATATCAAACACATCATATTTGCGCTTCAGAAGATAAATCCATGTGAAACGACTATAGGCATCAACAAAACTGACATAGTAGTTGTTTCCACTAACAGATGTTTGTGTTGGACCCGACGCATCAGAAAACACAATTTCAAGAGGACTCTTTACTTCTCTAGCGATGAAATAAAAGGTAGCTGATGACTTTTGCCTTGTTGATAGGCATCACACACGGACATCTCTTTATTGCTAGACTCTAATGGCAGCTCATGGCGGTGGAGTATGTGGCGAACGATGGGTGTGGTGGGATGACCAAAGCGAGAGTGCCACTGGGAAGGTGACACACGAACACCACTGAAGACGCACGGGGCGGATGGATCCTCCAAACGGTACAAGCCTTGGCTCAAGTGGCCACTAAGCAGAACATCTCGGGTTGCTCAGTCCTTAACAAAAAGATTAAAAGGGTGAAATTCACATAGGACATGATTATCAAGGGTGAGCTTAGGGACAGATAAAAGATTACGAGTCACCGAGGGCACCCACAAAACATTACGAAGATGGAGTTGCCTAGAGGGATGACTAGTTAAAAGAGATGCTTGGCCAATGTGAGAGATGGGCATACCTACACCATTGGCAGTGTGAACCTGATCGTGCCCGTAGTAGGGCTGGTAGGTGAGAGTTTATTGAGCCCATTCGTCATGTGATCTATGGCATCGGTGTCCATGTACCAGGCTGGATCAACAGGATAGGACGGTGTGTACCTTGGTTGACGCGCGGGTCCTTGACCTTGGCAGCGATGTGGGCAGCCGGGGCGGTGGCGGGGGGACCAAAGTCTACCATCGCAAATTGGCGCTCATTGCCCTTGCCGTCGTTGCCGATGCCAAGGAAGCTCCTCTGATAGCGGCAGTGACACTTGGAGGCAACATGGCGTTCACGACCACATAGCTGGCATACCACCCGAGTGTTAGGGCCCCCACCCATGGTCGATGTAGGGAGCAGGGCGGGCTTGCTAGATGACGGGGCAGGGGGACGCTGGCCGCGAGAAGCCTAGAAGGCCGCCGGCTGTGAGGTGATGGTGGCGAAGGAGCGACGAGCCTTGACACGCTGCTCGATGAAGAGAAGTCGTGACTAGAGCTCGTGCGGGGGCATCGCTGGCTTGGCGTTGTGAATAGCCTCAGCGAGATTGTCGTAGTCAGCGTCGAGGCCTTTGATGACAAAGCCAACAAACTCCTCGTCGCTGAGCGGCCGACCGATAGATGTGAGTGTGTCCGCCAGCACCTTCATCCTGTTGAAGCAGGTCGTGGCGGAGGAATCCAGCTTCTTAATGTCGGTGAGCTCGCTGCGAAGGGACATCGAGCGGGAGGTAGAGACCTGGGCAAAGGCATACTCCAGGGTCATCCAGGCATCCATGGAGGTGGTGGCGAAGAGACAGAGGCTGGCAACCCCATCGCCGAGGGAGCCCTAGATGGCAGAGAGGATCGCCTGGTCCTGATGCACCCACATATGGTGTTCCAAGTTAATGGTCAGGCCGTGTATGGTAAGGATGACCTGCGGAGGACACGGTAGTGAACTGTCCACAAACCCTAGGAGAGACCAGCTGTGGAGCAGCGGTAGGACCTTGGCGCACCAGAACAGGTAGTTGTTCAACGTGAGTCTGATGGCGATCAAGTTGTCGAAGTGGAACGGCCCGGCGGGCGTGATGACGCCAACGGCAGGGGCGGCGGTCGGCGAAGCCGTGCTAGGAACCACAACCGTGACCGATGCCGTGGGTGGTGGCACAAGAATGTTCGGGATCACGATCGTGGGTGGTGCCGTGAGCGAGGCCGCGGGTGGCTCCATGGGCAGCGCCTCCCCTGAGGTCGCCAGGATGACGGCGAGTATCGGGCAGGATCCAGAGGGGGCCATCCCGGGCAGCAGTGACGCAATTGGTGTTGAGGCCATCGCAGGCGGTGGCGGCGGGATCAGCGCTGAAAACATGGAGCCGACGGAGGTGGTGCCAAAGAACCGAGGCACCGACGGAGCCAGTGGCGGGCTGGGAGGTTGAGGAGGGTGGCAAGCGACGCGAGATTGACCCGGAGCTAGCGGTGCTCCAAGCGGAAGTGGTCATGGCGCCGGCGGCAGCAGCCCTAGGGTTTAGGGTTTTGGTGGTGCGGTGGCGGCGGGTGGAGTAGAGGACCTAGGTTAGGCTCTGATACCATGTAAAATGTAGGTTTTGGGGGAACTGACTCAGCCCTCTATGGGGTGGCCTATCACATATGTATATAATGGTGTCATACAAGTCCTATACCAATATGGTATGGATTACACAATAAGGCTACAATACGAAGTCTAACAGATACCAGGTGAACAACGATGGCAACTTTACCAAGAACCTGACAGTGACACGGCCTAGAGCCTTAAAAGCGGGAGAGCAAGCCTACCGACTCACGCTTGATCCTGATGGAGTTCTGCGTTTGTACCGTCATACCTTCGTGTCTGGCCCTGGCGGTGCATCCAATACCACCACCGTCGTGTGGAGCGCTTTGATCGATCGGTGCGATGTCCATGGCGTTTGCGGACACAACAGCTATTGTATCCTCGACCAAGATTGGCCTAGTTGTTTGTGCCCACCAGGGTTCGATTTTCTCGACACGAGCAATGTGGAGCTCGGTTGCACAGTGAACTCCAGCGCCGGCGACTGTAAAAGGGGGCAGCAAGAAGATGCCGCAGACTTCTCCGTGAAGTTGATGCCAAAGATGGAGTGGGCGGACATGCCATACGAGGTGGTGGGCAGTGCCACGAGCACGGCAGAATGCATGGAGGCATGCATGGATGACTGCTTGTGTGTCGTTGTGCTGTGGGACACCTACAAAGGCCCGTGCAGCCGTCGGTCCAGTGAACTCCGATGAAGAGGGACCGAGTGACAGCGGGCCGGGAGACAGCAGAGTGGGTGACGTGGGCCCAGGCGAAGTAGGTGGCAGCAACGCCCGCGCAGATGCCGGGGTTGACGATGGAGGGGAGGCCAGGCGAGGAACCGGCGACATAGGCTGCTCCGTCATGGGCTCCCACCCAGCCATAGTAGCCGACGCAGGCTCTGGCCCAGTGGTAGACGGGGCTCCCGAGGCGGAGTCGAGGGTGGGAGGCGGTGCATGCACATGCACCAGCCGATCGACATGCGCCACGGGCAGCGTAGTACATCAGGGAGAAGTTCCAGGCAAGCTCCACATCCAGTTCCTGCACCATGATTAGGTAACAACATAGGCAAATATGCAACATCTTCAAATTGTCCAGACATAAGAGGAGATGAATGCATAGATGGTGCTGTGCTGGATGACTGAGGCATGGCAGAAAAAGGGAAGTCATTCTCATCGAAAACAACATCCCAAGATATGTAGAACCGATTAGTTGGGACATGGAGACACTTGTAGCCTTTATGGAGAGAACTATATGATGATGATATAGACCTAGGGTAGGGTCATAGGCCTGACCTATACGCCCTACCCAAGGTCACTACCCTAGAAGAAAAGACAGCCACGACACAACATGGAGTCCCAATTGAAGACATCGAGTGCAATCCACTCGACCAGTCACCTCACTCGGTACCCCTCCATCTTGATATCACTCAACCTACCGAAGACCCGGAGTCAACCGGGACAGCAACGGTCAGGCATTCACTCTGTAGTCTTTAAGATCATTAATAGCAGTTTATGGCTGGCGTTATCAGTAACGCCTCATCTTTATGTACATTGAACTCCTTGTAACGGGGGATGGCTGGGGTCCTGGCGCACTCTATATAAGCCAACCCCCTCCTTTGGCACAAGGGTTCGCACCCCCTGTAACACACACTCACATATTCCAGTCGACTGCCTCAGGGCACCGAGATGCAGGGCTTTTACCTCCTCCAAGAGGGGCCTGAACTCGTAAACACTTGCGTACAATCTCATCGTAGCTAGGACCTTGCCTCCTCATTCGTACCCCCTACACTTACTGTCAGACTTATAACCACGACAGTTGGCACCCACCGTGTGGCAATGCGTCTTAGCGACTTCCGGCGAGGTTGAATTTTCTTCGATCTTCATCAGCATGGTTTCCGGCGGCAGTTTGGTCATGGGTCGCGAGTTCTGACTCGGCGCGCTCACTTTTGTCGCCGAAGACTCCGCCTGGATCAAGGAGGCCCCCCTCGATGTCGAGGCTCTCCCGGTTCATGGCTCGTCGCACTTCTGCGCGAGTTCCTGCGGCGTCCTCCTTCGGTGGCCATCTTCCCCGTACTAGTCGGTCATCGCGTTGTCGTCTCACTCTGCTGGATGCTTCCGCAAGTGGTCTGGGCATTCGCGGCTCCAATGGTGGGTGAGACACGCGGTGGCTCGACAGGCGTTCACCCCCCAAGTCGCGGTGATCGAGCTCGACGTATTTCCCTGCGGATCGGTCGACCTGTCGACTGATTTCGCAGATACCTTTTCTGAGAGTGGGAGTTGTGACCCCGCGGCGGAGGTCCTCATGGTCGACTCCCATCGCAGTCCGCCTGGTTTTCATCGCAGCGGCGATGGCGGTAGAGCAAAGGCCCATCATTAGACCATGAAGAGTATCAGCCCCAACCTCTCAGCTCGCAGCAGAGGGAGGACCTGCATCGCCGGAACATGGAGGCTCTCCAGACCCCCATCACAGGGGAAACCGTTGAGGCCCGGGCCTTGGAGGCAGTGCGCTTGGCAATGCTGGCTGAGCGGACTTGTCTGGAGAATCTCCAACATTCTCTCGACAAGCGTGCTCGTCGACTGATCCCCGAGTCCAGTCGATGTCCACGGCAATTGTTTCCACCAGAAACTCAGGTATTCTGCACACCGATTCAGAATCTTGCATCTGTAGCACGTATCGTAGAGTCCATTGAGCCGTCCCGTTCAGAGGATGGAAGGGGCTTGGAGCAAATCAGGGCGCTACTCCGAGCGGCAGGAGACTAGAACTCCGTCGTGTCCCAGTCGCGGAACAGAATCCACAGCAGATCAGTAAGAGCAGACACCGTTCAGTCGACACACAATCCTAGGTCGCCTTTGCGGCGTGGAGATCGTGATCACCGCCAGGATCGGCACTTGGGAAGAGCTCATGGAGAGTATGATCGTGAGTACGCCCGCGACAACCACCATCGAGCGCCTACGCCCCTTCTGAGGGACGGGTCATATGCGCCCCTGTTATATGATGACAGACGTCCGTATGGAAATGACCACAAAGTTCCAATCGACCCCAGAGAGCCCGGCTTTGATGCAAGGTCCGTCCTTGTGCAGGGTTTGGTCGATCAGAACAGAGCATACATAGAAGGGCTGGATAGAGACAGACCCAGTGGAAGCATAGTACATGTTTCTGGCCCAGAGTGTTTCGAAAGAGCCATCAGAGCCGCCGAGATCCCTCATAACTTCAGATTGGCCACTAGCGTCGGTAAGTTCATAGGAGAGTCGAAGCCCGACACTTGGCTTGAAGACTATCGAGTGGATGTGCACATTGGTGGCGGCAGCAATGAGGTGGCCATGAAGCACCTCCCTCTGATGCTTGAAGGTTCTGCCATGGCTTGGCTAAATCAGTTAGCCCTTGGGAGCATTTTGAGTTGGGATGAGTTAGCCCGAGTGTTTACCAGAACATTTGAGGGCACCTGCAAGGGACCCGCTGGTCTACCGGAGTTGCAGCATTGCGTGCAGAAACCGAATGAAACCTTGAGAGACTATATCCAGAGATGGATCACTCTGCACGACACAGTGGAGAATGTGTCAGATCATCAAGCAGTCGGTGCCTTCAAGGAAGGCGTTCGCTACAGAGAGCTCAATCTGAAGTTCGATTAGACTGGAGATATGTCCTTGACTCGGATGATGGAGATTGCTACCAAGTATGCTAACGGCGAAGAGGAGTACTGACTCGGGAGTGGCAAGCACAAAACGGTCGCCCAGGATACTGGAGGAGGAAATTCTAGTCGGAAGCAGAAGCGAAAGGCTGAGGCAGCAGGTCCTGCCGAAGCAGCAGTTTTGAATCAAGGAAAGTTCAAAGGGAAGCCCAAAGGGCCTTGGATACCAAAGAAAGTGAAGGACTAGGAAGGAAACGATGTGGTGGATTTGCCATATCATATTCACACCAAGAAGGATGACGAGGGGAACCTGATTCTCCCCAAGCATACCACTCGACAGTGTCGACTCCTAATCCAAAACTTCCGAGAAAGTAAACACAGTGATAAGGACAAAGAGTCCGAGAAGGAAGAAGAAGATAAGGACGATGATGGTGGTTACCCCAATGTCAATGCCACCTTGGTGATTTTTGCCGATCTTGAGAGCAAAAGTCGACTAAAGGTCATTAATAGAGAGGTGAACATAGTTGCCCCGGCAACACTAAAGTATTTGAAATGGCCCAAAAAACCCATTACATTCGACCAGTCCGACCACCCGCCACGTGTAGCTACCCCTGGGCGGCAAGCGCTGGTGGTCGACCCAGTCGTGGGAGGCACCCAACTGACCAAGGGTCTGATGGATGGTGGCAGTGGTCTGAATATTCTGTATGCTGAGGCCCTCAAAGGAATGGGCATTCCGATGTCCAAACTTAGCGAGAGCAACATGCGATTCCATGGAGTCATCCCGGGAAAGAAAGCCGACTCACTCGGCCAGATCACTCTTGATGTGGTTTTCGGTGATGAGAAGAATTTCTGCAAGGAAAAGTTGACGTTTGAGGTTTTGGATTTCCAGAGTGCCTATCATGCCATTCTGGGCAGACCTGCCTATGCTAGCTTTATGGCTCGACCGTGCTATGTATATCTCAAGATGAAGATGCCTGGCCCTAGAGGCGTGATAATGGTTTCTGGTAACCGTCAGAGAGCAGAAGACTGTATTCAGGATGGTGCAAAGATAGCACATGAGCAGATGGTGACAGTAGAGTTTCAAGAGTACCAGAAAACTGCAGATCCGAGTGATTTGCTGCGTGCTAAGAGGCCTGCCTCGGAGTCCGCATTTTAGTCGGCCGGTGAGACCAAGCTAGTCCATGTTCACCCAACCGACCCCAATGCTGCTTCGACCCATATCTCAACGACACTCGACAGCAAATAGGAATAAGTGCTCATCCAGTTCCTCCGTGAGAACTGGGACATCTTTGCATGGAAACCATCTGACATGCCAGGTGTACCCAGGGGACTGGCTGAGCACCATTTCTGAGTCGATCCAAAGGTAAAACCCGTTAAGGAGCATCTCCGTCGGTCCGCCACGGAGAAGAGAAAGACCATTGGCAAGGAGGTGGCACGGCTCCTGGCGGCTGAGTTCATCTGCGAGATATACCACTCCGAGTGGCTCACCAATGTTGTTATGGTTCCCAAGAAATATAAATCACTCCGAATGTTTATTGAGTTCAAGCACATCAATCGGTCCTGCCCAAAAGATCATTTTCCTCTACCCCGCATCGACCAGATAGTCGAGTCAACTGCGGGATATGAGCGACTGTCCTTCCTGGACGCTTATTCTGGGTACCATCAGATCCGACTGTATGGACCCGATGAGATAAAGACTGCTTTCATCACCCCGTTCGGGTGTTTTTGCTATGTTACTATGCCCTTTGGCCTCAAGAATGATGGAGCCATGTTCATGCGCATGATTCAGAAGTGCCTGCTCACTCAAATCAGTCAGAATGTGGAAGCATACATGGATGACATAGTGGTTAAGTCACGCAAAGGTTCCGACCTACTGTCTGACCTTGCTGAAACCTTTGCCAACTTAAGAAGGTATGATATCCATCAAAATACACATTCGGAGTCCCAGGCGGAAAGTTACTCGGTTTTCTCGTTTCCGAATGAGGGATCGACGCAAATCCAGAGAAGACTGGCACAATCCTCCGAATGCAACACCCAGTGTGTGTGCATGATGTTTAGAAGCTTACTGGTTGTTTGGCTGCATTGAGCCGATTCATCTCACGCCTCGGTGAAAAGGCACTGCCTCTTTACCGATTGATGAAGAAGTCCGACAAGTTCGAGTGGAATGACGAAGCTGAAGCAGCGTTTGAAGAGCTCAAAGCCCTGCTTTCCACCCAGCCGGTGCTTGCTGCTCCGGTTAGCAAGGAGCCTTTACTGCTTTACATCGCACCCACAGGACAAGGTGTTAGCACAGTGCTCACAGTTGAGCGGGAAGAAGAAGGCAAAACCTTCAAAGTTCTGCGCCCCGTGTATTACATTTCAGAAGTCTTAACCCCGTACAAGCAGAGATATCCTCACTATTAGAAGCTTGTTTATGGGATTTACCTGACCACAAAGAAGGTTGCACACTATTTCTCTGACCACTCAATTTTAGTCGTCAGCGACGCTCCATTGTCAGAGATTCTAAATAACAGAGATGCAACTGGTCGAGTGGCAAAGTGGGCAATCGAACTTCTTCCTTTAGATATCAAGTTTGAGGCAAAGAAGGCCATTAAGTCTCCAGAAATTGCAGATTTCCTCGCAGAGTGGATAGAACAACAGCAGCAGACTCAAATTCAGTCAGAACATTGGACCATGTTTTTTGATGGATCTAAGATGTTGAATGGATCTGGTGTAGGAGTGGTCTTAGTGTCCCCACGAGGAGACAAGCTCAGTTATGCCTGCCAGATTCACTTTGATCCTTCGAACAATGAAGCTGAGTATGAGGCACTATTGTATGGGTTGCATATGGCCATTTCACTCGTCGTCCGGCGCTTGATGGTATATGGCGACTCAGACTTAGTGGTTAACCAAGTAATGAAGGAATGGGACGTCAGGAGTCCCGCGATGACAGGTTATTGCAATGTAGTGAGAAAGCTAGAGAAGAAGTTTGAGGGGTTGGAGCTCCACCACATACCATGAATCAAGAACCAAGCTGCTGATGATCTGGCGAAGATAGGTTCCACTCAGAAGCCTATCCCCATCAATGTGTTCTTGGAGCATCTCCATACCCCGTCAGTGCAAGAAGATCCCTTCAAGGAAGAGCCCCCGCAACCAATAAGTTCAACCGACCCGATTGAGATCGAAGTTCCAGCCGTTGTCGACCTAATCATGGAAGTCTTGGTGGTCACGCCCAATTGGACAGTATCCTACATCGCGTACATTCTCAGAAAGGAACTCCCAGAGGATGAAGGTGAGGCTCGCCAGATAGTCCGTCGATCGAAAGCTTTCACCGTGACGAAAGGGCAGCTTTACAGAGAAAGTGTCACAGGAGTGGCAACGCTGCATCACCCCGGAGGAAGGTCGAATGATCCTAAACGATATCCACTCGGGGACCTGTGGTCACCATGCGTCCTCTCAGACCATCATGGCCAAAGCATACTGAGCGGGATTCTATTGGCCTCGAGCAAATGAGATGGCGAAAGATATAGTTGACAAGTGCGCAGGTTGCCAGTTGTACTCCAACATGTCCCACAAGCCTACATCTGCTCTGAAGACTATTCCAGTCGTCTGGCTGTTTGCAGTCTAGGGATTGGATATGGTTGGACCCTTCAAGACCGGCACGAGTGGTTTCACCCATTTGCTTGTTGCTATCGATAAGTTCACCGAGTGAATCAAAGCCAAGCCCATCAAAAACCTTGGCGCAAGCACTGCCGTCAGTTTCATCAAGGAGTTGATATTTAGATATGGAATACCTCACAGCATTATCACAGATAACGGCTCCAACTTTGATTCTGATGAGTTCAAGGCATTATGCGCATCCCAAGGCACTCGGGTCAATTATGCGTCCGTCGCACATCCGCAGTCGAATGGACAAGCAGAAATGGCGAATGGTTTGATCCTTCAAGGGTTAAAACCCCGTATGATGCGTGACCTTAAGCACGTTGTTGGATCTTGGGTGACTAAATTACCATCTGTCATATGGGGGCTGAGAACAACGCTAAATCGGTCGACTGTGAACCCCTTTCTTTCTGGTGTACGGTGTTGAGGCTGTCCTTCCGAGTGACTTGCTGCACAATGCCCCCCCCCCCGAGTGGAACTCTTCTCAGAAGCTGAAGCTGAGCAGGCGCGCAAAGATGCAATTGATCTCCTGGAGGAAGAGCGCGAGATGGCTATGGTTCGGTCGACCATCTATCAACAAGATCTGCGTCGATTCCATGCTCACAATGTCAGAGGTTGAGCATTTCAGGAAGGAGACCTTGTGCTCCGAGTGGATCAGAAACGACCTCACAAGCTTGCTCCAGCCTAGGAAGGACCCTTCATCATCACCAAGGTGCTTTACAATGGAGCGTACCACATCTACAACGTAGCCAAGAACATGGATGAGCCATACGCATGGAACGCAGAGTTGCTTCGTCCTTTCTATACCTAAAATCACTCGACCGGACGAGTTGTAATAAAAGTACTTCGGCTTCCAAAGACAAGATTTTTACAATATCTTAATGACTGGTTCCTCGTAATCACTTGTGTCCAAATCCCCCAGTGGGTGGCTTAGCCGCGAACCTGATTCGCCTAAGTTAAAAATATTCCGAGTGGAGAGCAATCCTCCCACTCGGGGGCTTAGCTGCGACCCCGTAGTCGCCTAAGTTAAAAACATTCCGAGTGGAGAGCAATCCTCCCACTCAGGGGCTTAGCTGCGACCCCGTACTCGTCTAAGTTAAAAACTTTCCAAGTGGAGAGCAATCCTCCCACTCGGGGGCTTAGCTGCGACCCCGTACTCACCTAAGTTAAAAACATTCTGAGTGGAGAGCAATCCTCCCACTCGAGGGCTTAGCTGTGACCCAGTACTCGCCTAAGTTAAAAACATTCCGAGTGGAGAGCAATCCTCCCACTCAGGGGCTTAGCTGCGACCCCGTACTCGACTAAGTTAAAAACATTCCGAGTGGAGAGCAATCCTCCCACTCGGGGGCTTAGCTGTGACCCCGTACTCGCCTAAGTTAAAAACAATCCGAGTGGAGAGCAATGCTCCCACTCGGAGGCTTAGCCGCGACCCCGTACTCGACTAAGTTAAAACCTTTTCGAGTGGAGAGCAATCCTCCCACTCGGAGGCTTAGCCGCGACCCCGAAATCGCCTAAGTTAAAAACATTCCGAGTGGAGAGCAATCCTCCCACTCGGGGGCTTAACTACGACCCCGTACTCGCCTAAGTTAAAAACATTCCGAGTGGAGAGCAATCCTCCCACTCGGGGGCTTAGCTGTGACCCCGTACTCGCCTAAGTCACAAATATCCTTTGAGCTATGCCAAAAATACAACATACGCTCCATTCCGATTCGCAAGGACGACGAGGTGTCGATTGAACACCATGTCTGAGTGATACGTATCCATCATATCTATAATTTTTTATTGTTCCATGCCAATATTATTCAACTTTCATATACTTTTGGCAAATTTGTATACTATTTTTGGGACTAATATATTGATCCAGTGCCCAGTGCCAATTCCTGTTTGTTGCACGTTTTATGTTTTGTAGAAACCCCATATCAAACGGAGTCCAAACGGGATAAAAACGGACGGAGATCATTTTTGGAATATTTATGATTTTTGGGAAGAAAATTCAACACGAAATGATGCCCGAGGGGGCCACGAGGCAGGGGAGCATGCCCCAGGGGGGCAGGCGTGCCCCTGACCCTCGTGGCCACCCCGTAAGGCGGTTGACTCTCTTCTTTTGCCGCAACAAAGCTAATTTTCGGAGAAAAATTTGGACGAAAGTTTCAACCCAATCGGAGTTACGGATCTCCGGATATAAAAGAAACGGTGAAAGGGTAGAATCTGGGAACGCAGAAACAGAGAGAGACAGAGAGACAGATCCAATCTCGGAGGGGCTCTCGCCCCTCCCAAGCCATGGAGTCCATGGACGAGAGGGGAAACCCTTCTCCCATCTAGGGAGAAGGTCGAGGAAGAATAAGAATAAGGGGGGCTCTCTCCCCCTTTCTTCCGGTAGCACCGGAACGCTGCCGGGGTCCATCATCATCACCGCGATCTACACCAACACCTCTGCCATCTTCACCAACATCTCCATCACCTTCCCCCATCTATATTCAGCGGTCCACTCTCTCGCAACCCGTTGTACCCTCTACTTGAACATGGTGCTTTATGTTGGAAATATGCCCTAGAGGCAATAATAAAATGGTTATTATTGTATATCCTTGTTCATGATAATTGTCTATTGTTCATGCTATAATTTTATTAACTGGAAACCGTAATACATGTGTGAATACATAGACCACAACATGTCCCTAGTGAGCCTCTAGTTGACTAGCTCGTTGATCAATAGATGGTTATGCTTTCCTGACCATGGACATTGGATGTCATTGATAATGGGATCACATCATTAGGAGAATGATGTGATGGACAAGACCCGATCCTAAGCATAGCACAAGATCGTGTAGTTCGTTTGCTAAAGCTTTTCTAATGTCAAGTATCATTTCCTTAGACCATGAGATTGTGTAACTCCCTGATACCGTAGGAGTGCTTTGGGTGTACCAAACGTCACAACGTAACTGGGTGACTATAAAGGTGCACTATAGGTATCTCCGAAAGTCTTTGTCGGGTTGGCATGAATCGAGACTGGGATTTGTCACTCAGTATGACGGAGAGGTATCTCTAGGCCCACTCAGTAATGCATCATCATAATGAGCTCAATGTGACTAAGTAGTTAGTCACGGGATCATGCATTACGGAACGAGTAAAGTGACTTGCTGGTAACGAGATTGAATGAGGTATTGGGATACCGATGATCGAATCTCGGGCAAGTAACATACCGATTGACAAAGGGAATTGCATACGGGATTGCTTGAATCCTTGACATCGTGGTTCATCTGATGAGATCATCGTGGAACATGTGGGAGCCAATATGGATATCCAGATCCCGTTATTGGTTATTGGCCGGAGAGGTGTCTCAATCATGTCTGCATGATTCCCGAACCCGTAGGGTCTACACACTTAAGGTTCGGTGACACTAGAGTTGTTATGGGAAATAGTATGTGGTTATCGAAGGTTGTTTTAAGTCCGGATGAGATCCCGGACATGATGAGGAGGTCCGGAATGGTCCGGAGGTGAAGATCGATATATTGGACGAAGGGTATTGGAGTCCGGAATTGTTTCAGGGGTACCAGGTGATGACCAGCATGTCCGAAAGGGGTTTCGGAGGCCCCGACAAGCATTGGGGGCCTTATGGGCCAAGGGTAGAGGGCACATCAGCCCACTAAGGGGCTGAGCGCCTCTCCCACACCATCTCACGTAACCAGGAGAGGTGGGGGCGCCACCCCTAGGGCAGCCGCCCCTCTCAGCTTGGGGGCAAGTTTCCTAGGGGGTGGGGGCGCCCAAACCCATCTAGGGTTTCCCCTGTGGCCGCCGCCCCTCCCCTAGGGAACCCTAGGGCGCCTCCCCCTCCTCCCTTCCCCCTATATATAGTGAGGGAGAGAGGGAAGCCACACCCTTCCCCTGGCGCAGCCCTCTCCCTCCTCCAACACCTCCTCCTCCGTAGTGCTTGGCGAAGCCCTGCCGGAGAACCACGAGCTCCATCACCACCATGCCGTCGTGCTATCGGAGTTTTCCCTCAACTTTTCCTCTCCCCTTACTGGATCAAGAAGGAGGAGACGTCCCCGGGTTGTACGTGTGTTGAACGCGGAGGCGCAATCCGTTCGGCGCTTAGATCAGAATCGGCCGCGATCTGAATCGCTGCGTGTACGACTCCACCAACCACGTTCTTGTAACGCTTCCGCTTAGCGATCTTCAAGGGTATGAAGATGCACTCCCTCTCTCTCTTATTGCTAGAAACTCCATAGATTGATCTTGGTGATGCGTAGAAAATTCTGAATTTCTGCTACGTTCCCCAACAGTGGCATCATGAGCTAGGTCTATTGCGTAGATTCTATGCACGAGTAGAACACAAGTTGTTGTGGGCGTTGATTTTGTTCAATATGCTTACCGTTACTAGTCTTATCTTGTTTCGACGGTATTGTGGGATGAAGCGGCCCGGACCGACCTTACACGTACACTTACGTGAGACAGGTTCCACCGACTGACATGCACTTGTTGCATAAGGTGACTAGTGGGTGCCATTCCCTCCCACTTTAGTCGGATCGGATTCGATGAAAAGGGTCCTCATGAAGGGTAAATAGCAATTGGCATATCACGTTGTGTTTTTGGCGTAGGTAAGAAACTTTCTTGCTAGAAACCTATAGCAGCCACGTAAAAACTTGCAACAACAATTAGAGGACGTCTAACTTGTTTTTGCAGCATATGCTATGTGATGTGATATGGCCAAAAGAATGTGATGAATGATATATGCGATGTATGAGATTGATCATGTTCTTGTATTAGGAATCACGACTTGTATGTCGATGAGTATGACAACCAGCAGGAGCCATAGGAGTTGTCTTAATTTATTGTATGACATGCGTGTCATTGAAAACGCCATGTAATTACTTTACTTTATTGCTAACCGTTAGCCGTAGTAGTAGAAGTAATAGTTGGCGAGGCAACTTCATGGAGACACGATGATGGAGATCATGGTGTCATGTCGGTGACGAAGGTGATCATGTCGCGCTTCAAAGATGGAGATCAAAGGCACAAGATGATAATGGCCATATCATGTCACTATATGATTTGCATGTGATGTTTATCATGTTTTTACATCTTATTTTCTTAGAACGACGACAGTAAATAAGATGATCCCTCATAATAATTTCAAGAAAGTGTTCCCCCTAACTGTGCGCCGTTGCGAAAGTTCATTGTTTCGAAGCACCACGTGATGATCGGGTGTGATAGATTCTAACGTTCACATACAACGGGTGTAAGCCAGATTTACACATCCAAAACAATTAGGTTGACTTGACGAGCCTAGCATGTACAGACATGGCCTCGGAACACAAGAGACCGAAAGGTCGAACATGAGTCGTATAGAAGATACGATCAACATGAGGATGTTCACCGATGATGACTAATCCGTCTCACGTGATGATCGGACATGGCCTAGTTGACTCGGATCATGTATCACTTAGATGACTAGAGGGATGTCTATCTAAGTGGGAGTTCATTAAATAACCAGATGAACTTAATTATCATGAACATAGTCAAAAGGTCTTTGCAAATTATGTCGTAGCTCGCGTTTTAGTTCTACTGTTTTAGATATGTTCCTAGAGAAAATTTAGTTGAAAGTTGATAGTAGCAATTATGCGGATTGGGTCCGTAAACTGAGGATTGTCCTCATTACTGCACAAAAAGTCTGATGTCCTTAATGCACCGCTCGGTGTGCTGAACCTCGAGCGTCGTTTGTGGATTTGCGAACATCTGACATACACGTTTTGATGACTACGTGATAGTTCAGTGAGTAATGTTAAATGGTTTAGAATGTTGGAAATATGCCCTAGAGGCAATAATAAAATGGTTATTATTGTATTTCCTTGTTCATGATAATTGTCTATTATTCATTCTATAATTGTATTGACCGGAAACCGCAATACATGTGTGAATACATAGACCACAACATGTCCCTAGTGAGCCTCTAATTGACTAGCTCATTGATCAACAGATGGTCGTGGTTTCCTGACCATGGACATTGGATGTCATTGATAACGGGATCACATCATTAGGACAATGATGTGATGGACAAGACCCAATCCTAAGCCTAGCACAAGATCGTGTAGTTCGTATGCTAAAGCTTTTCTAAATGTCAAGTATCTTTTCCTTAGACCATGAGATTGTACAACTCTTGGACACCGTAGGAATGCTTTGGGTGTGCCAAACGTCATAATGTAACTGGGTGGCTATAAAGGTGCACTACGGGTATCTCCGAAAGTGTCTGTTGGGTTGGCACTAATCGAGACTGGGATTTGTCACTCCGTGTGACGGAGAGGTATCTCTGGGCCCACTCGGTAGGACATCATCATAATGTTCACAATGTGATCAAGGAGTTGATCATGGGATGATGTGTTATGGGACGAGTAAAGAGACTTGCCGGTAACGAGATTGAACAAGGTATCAGGATACCGACGATTGAATCTCGGGCAAGTACTATACCGGTAGACAAAGGGAATTGTATACGGGATTGATTGAATCCTTGACATCGTGGTTCATTCGATGAGATCATCGTGGAACATGTGGGAGCCAACATGGGTATCCATATCCCGCTGTTGGTTGTTGGCCGCAGAGTTGTCTCGGCCATGTCTGCATGGTTCCCGAACCCGGGTCTACACACTTAAGGTTCGGTGATGCTAGGGTTATAGGGAATAGATATACGTGGTTACTGAATGTTGTTTGGAGTCCGGATGAGATCCCGGACGTCACGAGGAGTTCCTAAATGGTCCGGAGGTAAAGATTTATATATGGGAAGTCCTGTTTTGGTCACCGGAAAGGTTTCGGGTGCTATCGGTAACGTACCGGGACCACTGGGAGGGTCCCGGGGGTCCACCAGGTGGGGCCACCGGCCCCAGAGGGCTGCATAGACCAAGTGTGGGAGGGTACCAGCCCCAGGTGGGCTGGTACGCCCTCCACCAAGGCCCAAGGCGCAGGGAGAGTGGGAGGGGCAAAACCCTAGGTCCAAATGGGCCTTAAGGCCCACCCTAGGGTGCCCCCCTCTCTTCCCCCCCCCCCTTGGCTGCACCCTAGATGGGTTTTGGGGGCTGCCTCCACCCCTAGGGAGGGAACCCTATATGGGGGCGCAGCCCCTCCCCTTCCCCTATATATAATTGAGGTATTGGGGGCTGAAAAACACACGAGATGAACTCTCTCTTGGCGCAGCCCTACCTCTCTCCCTCCTCGTCTCTTGCGGTGCTTGGCGAAGCCCTGCTGGAGTGCCACGCTCCTCCATCACCACCACGCCATTGTGCTGCTGCTGGACGGAGTCTTCCCCAACCTCTCCCTCTCCCCTTGCTGGATCAAGGCACGGGAGACATCATCGGGTTGCACGTGTGTTGAACGCGAAGGTGTCGTCCATTCGCCACTAGGATCTTCTGTGATTTGTATCACGACGAGTACGACTCCCTCAACCCCGTTCTCTTGAACGCTTCCGCTCACAATCTACAAGGATAGGTAGATGCACTCCTCTCTCTCATTGCTAGTCTCTCCATAGATAGAACTTGGTGACTCGTAGGAAAATTTTGAATTTCTGCTACGTTCCCCAACAGTGGCATCATGAGCTAGGTCTATTGCGTAGATTCTATGCACGAGTAGAACACAAGTTGTCGTGGGCGTTGATTTTGTTCAATATGCTTACCGTTACTAGTCCTATCTTATTTCGACGGTATTGTGGGATGAAGCGGCTTGGACCGACCTTACACGTACACTTACATGAGACAGGTTCCACCGACTGACATGCACTTGTTGCATAAGGTGGCTAGCGGGTGCCAGTCTCTCCCACTCTAGTCGGATCGGATTCCATGAAAAAGGGTCCTTATGAAGGGTAAATAGCAATTGGCATATCACGTTGTGGCTTTTGCGTAGGTAAGAAATGTTCTTGCTAGAAACCCATAGCAGCCACGTAAAACATGCAAACAACAATTAGAAGATGTCTAACTTGTTTTTGCAGGGTATGCTATGTGATGTGATATGGCCAAAAGAATGTGATGAATGATATGTGATGTATGAGATTGATCATGTTCTTGTAATAGGAATTACGACTTGCATGTCAATGAGTATGACAACCGGCAGGAGCCATAGGAGTTGTCTTTATTTATTGTATGACCTGCGTGTCACTGAATAATGCCATGTAATTACTTCACTTCATTGCTAAACCGTTAGGCATAGTAGTAGAAGTAAGAGTTGGCGAGACAACTTCATGGGGACACGATGATGGAGATCATGATGAAGGAGATCATGGTGTCATGCCGGTGACGATGATGATCATGGAGCCCCGAAGATGGAGATCAAAAGGAACAAAATGATATTGGCCATATCATGTCACTATTTGATTGCATGTGATGTTTATCATGTTTATGCATCTTGTTTGCTTAGAACGACGGTAGTAAATAAGATGATCCCTCATAATAATTTCAAGAAAGTGTTCCCCCTAACTGTGCACCATTGAGAAAGTTCGCTGTTTCGAAGCACCACGTGATGATCGGGTGTGACAGATTCTAACGTTCACATACAACGGATGTAAGCCAGGTTTACAAACGCGAAACACTTAGGTTGACTTGACGAGCCTAGCATGTACAGACATGGCCTCGGAACACAAGAGACCGAAAGGTCGAACATGAGTCGTATAGTAGATGCGATCAACATGAAGATGTTCACCGATGATGACTAGTCCGTCTCACGTGATGATCGGACACGGCCTAGTTGACTCGGATCATGTATCACTTAGATGACTAGAGGGATGTCTATCTGAGTGGGAGTTCATTAGATGAACTTAATTATCCTGAACATAGTCAAAAGGTCTTTGCAAATTATGTCATAGCTCGCGCTTTAGTTCTACTGTTTTAGATATGTTCCTATGGAAAATATAGTTGAAAGTTGATAGTAGAAATTATGCGGACTGGGTCCATAAACTGAGGATTGTCCTCATTGCTGCATAGAAGGCTTATGTCCTTAATGCACTGCTCGGTGTGCTAAACCTTAAACGTCGTCTGTGGATGTTGCGAACATCTGACATACATGTTTTGATAACTACGTGATAGTTCAGTAATGTCAAACGGTTTAGAATTGAGGCACCGAAGACGATTTCAAAATGTCGCGGAACATATGAGATGTTTCGGGGGCTGAAATTGGGATTTCAGGCTTGTGCCCACGTCAAGAGGTATAAGACCTCCGACAAGTTTCTTAACCTGCAAACTAAGGGAGAAAAGCTCAACCATTGAGCTTGTACTCAGATTGTCTGGGTACAACAATCACTTGAATCGAGTGGGAGTTAATCTTCCAGATGAGATAGTGATGTTTCTCCAAAGACATTGCCACCAAGCTACTAGAGCTTCGTGATGAACTATAACATAACAGGGATAGATATGATGATCCTTGAGCTATTCACGATGTTCGACACCGCGAAAGTAGAAATCAAGTAGGAGCATCAATTGTTGATGGTTAGTAAAACCACTAGTTTCAAGAAGGGCAAGGGCAAGAAGGGATACTTCATGAAACGGCAAAACAGTTGCTTCTCTAGTGAAAAACCCAAGGTTGAACCTAAACCTGAGACTAAGTGCTTATGTAATGAGAGGAACAGACATTAAAGCAAAACCACCCTAGATACTTGGTAGATAAGAAGGCAGGCAAGGTCGACGGAAGTATATTGGATATACGTCATATTAATGTGTACTCTACTAGTACTCCTAGTAGCACCATGGTAATAGATACCGGTTCAGTTGCTAAGTGTTAGTAACTCGAAATAAAAGGCTACGGAATAAACGGAGACTAGCTAAAGGTGAGATAACGATGTGTGTTGGAAGTTTTTCCAAGGTTGATGTGATCAAACATCGCACGCTCCCTCTACCATCGGGATCGGTGTTGAACCTAAATAATTGTTATTTGGTGTTTGCGTTGAGCATAGACATGATTGGATTATGTCTATCACAATACGGTTATTCATTTAAGGAGAATAATGGTTACTCTATTTATTTGAATAATACCTTCAATGGTTTTGCACCTAAAATGAATGGTTTATTTAATCTCGATCATAGTGATACACATGTTCATGCCAAAAGATATAAGATAGTAATGATAGTACCACCTACTTGTGGCACTGCCATGTAAGTCATATTGGTATAAAACGCATGAAGAAGCTCCATGTTGATGGATCTTTGTACTCACTCATTTTGAATAGTTTGAGACATGCGAACCATGTCTATTAGTATGTACGCATGAAGAAACTCCATGCAGATGGATCGTTTGGACTCACTTGATTTTGAATCACTTGAGACATGCAAATCATACCACATGGGCAAGATGACTGAAAAGCCTCGTTTTCAGTAAGATACTTGTTGGAAGTAACACATTTTGATGTGTGCAGTCCAATGAGTGCTGAGGCACGCAGTGGATATCGTTATGTTCTTACTTCATAGATGATTTGAGTAGATGCTGAGTATATTTACTTGATGAAACACAAGTCTGAATTATTGAAATGTTCAAGTAATTTCAGAGTGAAGTTGAAGATCTTCGTGACAAGAGGATAAAATGTCTATGATATGATCATAGAGATGAATATCTGAGTTGCGAGTTTCATACACAATTGAGACATTGTGGAAATTGTTTCACAACTAACACCGCCTGGAACACCATAGTGTGATGCTGTGTCCGAACGTCATAGCTGCACCCTATTGGATATGGTGCATACCATGATGTCTCTTATCGAGTTACCACTATTGTTCATGGGTTAGGCATTAGAGACAACCGCATTTACTTTAAATAGGGCACCACGTAATTCCGTTGAGATGACACTGTATGAACTATGGTTTAGAGAAACCTCAGCTGTCGTTTCTTGAAAGTTTGGGGCTGCGACGCTTATGTGAAAAAATTTCATCGTGATAAGCTCGAACCCAAAACGGATAAATGCATCTTCATAGGATACCCAAAATGGTTGGGTATACCACCTATCTTAGATCCTGAAGCAAAAGTAATTTTTTTTCTAGAAATGGGTCCTTTCTCGAGGAAAAGTTTCTCTCGAAAGAATTGAGTGTGAGGATGGTGGAGCCTTGATGAGGTTATTGAACCGTCACTTCAACTAGTGTGTAGCAGGGCACAGGAAGTTGTTCCTGTGGTGCCTACACCAATTGAAGTGGAAGCTGATGATATTGATCATGAAACTTCGGATCAAGTCACTACCAAAACTCGTAGGTTGACAAGGATACATACTACCTCAGAGTGGTACGTAATCCTGTCTTGGAGGTCATGTTGCTAGACAACAATGAACCTATGAGCTATGAAGAAGCGATGGTGGGCCCGGATTCCGACAAATGGCTCGAGGCCATAAAATCCGAGAGAGGATCCATGTATGAAAACAAAGTGTAGACTTTGGAAGAAATACTTGATGGTCGTAAGGCTGTTGGGTACAGATGGATTTTAAAAGGAAGACATACAATGATGGTAAGTATCACCATTAAGAAATCTCGACTTGTCGTTAAGATGTTTTCCGACAAGTTCAAGGAGTTGACTGCGATGAGACTTTCTCACTCGTAGCGATGCTAAGAGTTCGTTGGAATTATATTAGCAATTACTGCATGATTTATGAAATCTTGCAGATAGGATGTCAATACATTGTTTCCTCGATATTCTTGAGGAAAGGTTGTATGTGATACAACCAGAAGGTTTTGTCAATCCTGAAAGATGCTAACAAGTGTGCATAGCTCCAGCAATCCTTCTAAGGACTGGAGTAAGCATCTCGGAGTTGGAATATACGCTTTGATGAGATGATCAAAGATTTTGCATTTATACAAAGTTTAGGAGAAACTTGTATTTCCAAAGAAGTGAGTGGGAGCACTATAGTATTTCTGATGAGTATATGTTGTTGACATATTGTTGATCGGAAATGATGTAGAATTTCTAGAAAGCATATAGGGTTATTTGAAAAGTGTTTTTCAATGGGAAACCTGGATTAAGCTACTTGAACATTGAGCATAAAGATCTATAAGGGTAGATCAAAACGCTTAATAGTACTTTCAAATGAATACATACCATGACAAGATTTTGAAGGAGTTCAAAATAGATCAGCAAAGAAGGAGTTATTGGCTGTGTTATATGGTGCTGAGTATTGAGTAAGACTCAAGACATGACCACAGTAGAAGAGAGAGAAAGGACGAAGGTTGTCCCCTATGCTTCAAATGAATACATACCACTATAGTATGCTATGATGTGTACCGCACCGGAAGTGTGCCTTGCCATGAGTCAGTCAAGGGGTACAAGAGTGATCCAGGAATGGATCACAGGACAGCGGTCAAACTTATCCTTAGTAACTAGTGGACTAAGGAATTTTCTCGATTATGGAGGTGGTAAAAGAGTTCGTCGTAAAGGGTTACGCCGATGCAAACTTTGACACTAATCCGGATTATTCTGAGTAGTAAACCGGATTCGTATAGTAGAACATTTATTTGGAATACCTCCAAATAGAGCGTGGTAGCTGCATCTAGGAGATGACATAGAAATTTGCAAAGCACACACGGATCTGAAAGGTTCAGATCCGTTGACTAATAACCTCTCTCAGAAGTGAGATATGATCAAACCCCATGGGTGTCGATTCATTACAATCACATAGTGATGTGAACTAGATTATTGACTCTAGTGCAAGTGGGAGACTGTTGGAAATATTCCCTAGAGGCAATAATAAAATGGTTATTATTGTATTTCCTTGTTCATGATAATTGTCTATTATTCATGCTATAATTTTATTGACCGGAAACCGCAATACGTGTGTGAATACATAGACCACAACATGTCCCTAGTGAGCCTCTAATTGACTAGCTCGTTGATCAACAGATGGTCATGGTTTCCTGACCATGGACATTGGATGTCATTGATAACGGGATCACATCATTAGGAGAATGATGTGATGGACAAGACCCAATCCTAAGCCTAGCACAAGATCGTGTAGTTCGTATGCTAAAGCTTTTCTAAATGTCAAGTATCTTTTCCTTAGACCATGAGATTGTGCAACTTCCAAACACCGTAGGAATGCTTTGGGTGTGCCAAATGTCACAACGTAACTGGGTGGCTATAAAGGTGCACTACGGGTATCTCCGAAAGTGTCTGTTCGGTTGGCATGAATCGAGACTGGGATTTGTCACTCCGTGTGACGGAGAGGTATCTTTGGGCCCACTCGGTAGGACATCCTCATAATGTGCACAATGTGATCAAGGAGTTGGTCGCGGGATGATGCGTTATGTAACGAGTAAAGAGACTTGTCGGTAACGAGATTGAACAAGGTATCGGGATACCCACAATCGAATCTTGGGCAAGTACTATACTAGTAGACAAAGGGAATTGTATACCGGATTGATTGAATCCTTGACATCATGGTTCATCCGCTGAGATCATCGTGGAACATGTGGGAGCCAACATGGGTATCTAGATCCCGCTGTTGGTTATTGGCCGAAGAGTTGTCTCGGTCATGTCTCCATGGTTCCCGAACCCGTAGGGTCTACACACTTAAGGTTCGGTGATGCTAGGGTTATAGGGAATAGATATACGTGGTTACTGAATTTTGTTCGGAGTCCCAGATGAGATCCCGGGCGTCATGAGGAGTTCTGGAATGGTCTGGAGGTAAAGATTTATATATGGGAAGTCCTGTTTTGGTCACCGGAAAGGTTTCGGGTGCTATCGGTAACGTACCCGGACCACCGGGAGGGTCCCGGGGGTCCACCAGGTGGGGCCACCGCCCCGGAGGGCTGCGTAGGCCAAGTGTGGGAGGGGACCAGCCCCAGGTGGGCTGGTGCCGCCCCCATCAAGGCCCAAGGCGCAGGGAGAGTGGGAGGGGGCAAAACCCTATGTCCAGATGGGCCTTAAGGCCCACCCTAGGGCGCCCTCCTCTCTTCCCCCCACTTGGCCGCACCCTAGATGGGTTTTGGGGGCTGCCGCCTCCCCTAGGGAGAGAACCCTAGATGGGGGCGCAGCCCCTCCCCTTCCCCTATATATACTTGAGGTATTGGGGGCTGCAAAACACACGAGATGAACTCTCTCTTGGCGCAGCCCTACCTCTCTCCCTCCTCGTCTCTTGCGGTGCTTGGCGAAGCCTTGCTGGAGTGCCACAGTCATCCATCACCACCACGCCATTGTGCTGCTGCTGGACTGAGTCTTCCTCAACCTCTCCCTCTCCCCTTGCTGGATCAAGGCACGGGAGACGTCATCGGGCTACACGTGTGTTGAATGCGGAGGTGCTGTCCGGTCGGCACTAGGATCTTCGGTGATTTGGATCACGACGAGTATGACTCCCTCAACCCCGTTCTCTTGAACGCTTCCGCTCGCGATCTACAAGGGTATGTAGATGCACTCCTCTCTCTCGTTGCTAGTCTCTCCATAGATAGATCTTGGTGACTCGTAGGAAAATTTTGAATTTCTGCTACATTCCCCAACATAGAATTGAGGCAGCAAAGACATTTTTGAAATGTCGCAGAACATATGAGATGTTCGAAGAGCTTAAATTGGGATGTTAGGCTAGTGCCCAGGTCAAGAGGTATGATACCTTTGACGAGTTTCTTAGCCTACAAACTAAGGCAGAAAAGCTCAATCGTTGAGCTTGTGCTCGGAATGTCTGGGTACAACAATCACTTGAATCGAGTGGGAGTTAATCTTCCAGATGAGATAGTGATGTTTCTCCATAGTCACTATCACCAAGCTACTAGAGCTTCATGATGAACTATAACATATCAGGGATAGATATGATGATCCTTGAGCTATTCGCGATGTTTGACACCGCGAAAGTAGAAATCAAGAAGGAGCATCAATTGTTGATGGTTAGTGAAACCACTAGTTTCAAAGAGGGCAAGGGCACGAAGGGATACTTCATGAAACGGCAAATCAGTTGCTGCTCTAGTGAAGAAACCCAAGGTTGAACCCAAACCCGAGACTAAGTGCTTCTGTAATCAGGGGAACGGTCACTAAAGCAGAACTACCCTAGATACTTGGTAGATGAGAAGGCTGGCAAGGTCGATAGAAGTATATTGGATATACATTATATTAATGTGTACTTTACTAGAACTCCTAGTAGCACCATGGTAATAGATACTGGTTCGGTTGCTAAGTGTTAGTAACTCGAAATAAAAGTCTACGGAATAAACAGAGACTAGCTAAAGGCGAGGTGACGATATGTGTTGGAAGTATTTCCAAGGTTGATGTGATCAAACATCGCACGCTCCCTCTACCATCGGGATCGGTGCTAAACCTAAATAATTGTTATTTGGTGTTTGCGTTGAGCATAGACATGATTGGATTATGTCTATCGCAATACGGTTATTCATTTAAGGAGAATAATGGTTACTCTATTTATTTGAATAATACCTTCAATGGTTTTGCACCTAAAATGAATGGTTTATTGAATCTCGATCGTAGTGATACACATGTTCATGCCAAAAGATATAAGATAGTAATGATATTACCACCTACTTGTGGCACTGCCATGTAAGTCATATTGGTATAAAACGCATGAAGAAGCTCCATGTTGATGGATCTTTGGACTCGCTCATTTTGAATAGTTTGAGACATGCGAACCATGTCTATTAGTATGTACGCATGAAGAAACTCCATGCAGATGGATCGTTTGGACTCACTTGATTTTGAATCACTTGAGACATGCAAATCATACCACATGGGCAAGATGACTGAAAAGCCTCATTTTCAGTAAGATACTTGTTGGAAGTAACACATTTTGATGTGTGCAGTCATGCGAACCATGTCTATTAGTACGTACGCATGAAGAAACTCCATGCAGATGGATCATTTGGACTCACTTGATTTTGAATCACTTGAGACATGCAAATCATACCACATGGGCAAGATGACTGAAAAGCCTCGTTTTCAGTAAGATGGAACAAGAAAGCAACTTGTTGGAAGTAACACATTTTGATGTGTGCAGTCCAATGAGTGCTGAGGCACGCAGTGGATATCGTTATGTTCTTACTTCATAGATGATTTGAGTAGATGCTGAGTATATTTACTTGATGAAACACAAGTCTAAATTATTGAAATGTTCAAGTAATTTCAGAGTGAAGTTGAAGATCTTCGTGACAAGAGGATAAAATGTCTATGATATGATCATAGAGATGAATATCTGAGTTGCGAGTTTGGTACATAATTGAGACATTGTGGAAATTGTTTCACAACTAACACCGCCTGGAACACCATAGTGTGATGCTGTGTCCGAACATCATAGCTGCACCCTATTGGATATGGTGCATACCATGATGTCTCTTATCGAATTACCACTATCGTTCATGGGTTAGGCATTAGAGACAACTGCATTCACTTTAAATAGGGCACCACGTAATTTCGTTGAGATGACACCGTATGAACTATGGTTTAGAGAAACCTAAGTTGTCGTTTCTTGAAAGTTTGGGGCTGCGATGCTTATGTGAAAAAAATTCATCGTGATAAGCTTGAACCCAAAACGGATAAATGCATCTTCATAGGATACCCAAAATGGTTGGGTATACCTCCTATCTCAGATCATGAAGCAAAAGTAATTGTTTCTAGAAACGGGTCCTTTCTCGAGGAAAAGTTTCTCTCGAAAGAATTGAGTGGGAGGATGGTGGAGACTTGATGAGGTTATTGAACCGTCACTTCAACTAGTGTGTAGCAGGGCACAGGAAGTTGTTCCTGTGGTGCCTACACAAATTGAAGTGGAAGCTGATGATATTGATCATGAAACTTCGGATCAAGTCACTACCAAAACTCGTAGGTTGACAAGGATACATACTACCTCAGAGTGGTACGTAATCCTGTCTTGGAGGTCATGTTGCTAGACAACAATGAACCTATGAGCTATGAAGAAGCGATGGTGGGCCCAGATTCCGACAAATGGCTCGAGTCCAGAAAATCCGAGAGAGGATCCATGTATGGAAACAAAGTGTAGACTTTGGAAGAAATACTTGATGGTCGTAAGGCTGTTGGGTACAAATGGATTTTAAAAGGAAGACAGACAATGATGGTAAGTATCACCATTAAGAAAGCTTGACTTGTCGTTAAGATGTTTTCCGACAAGTTCAAGGAGTTGACTGCGATGAGACTTTCTCACTCGTAGTGATGCTAAGAGTCCGTTGGAATTATATTAGCAATTACTGCATGATTTATGAAATCTTGCAGATAGGATGTCAATACATTGTTTCCTCGATATTCTTGAGGAAAGGTTGTATGTGATACAACCAGAAGGTTTTGTCAATCCTGAAAGATGCTAACAAGTGTGCATAGCTCCAGCAATCTGTAACGCCCCAGATGTAACTTTCCCCATTTGTACTCCAACTCTTGCCGTCCCCGGCGCTAAGTTATATTTGTTTCTCGGGTTCAGGTCCTTGTCTCCGTGTGTTGTTTTCGTTTTCATGCATCTCATACCATGTCATCACGTGCCTTGCATTTGCATTCGTGTTCATCTCATGCATTCGAGCATTTTCCCCGTTGTCCGTTTTGCATTCCGGCGCTTTGTTCTCCTCCGGTGGCCATTTCTAGCTTTCTTTCGTGTGTGGGGTTTAAACATTTCCGGATTGGACCGAGACTTGCCAAGCGGCCTTGGTTTACTACCGGTAGACCGCCTGTCAAGTTTCGGGTCATTTGGACTTCGTTTGATACTCCAACGGTTAACCGAGGGACCGAGAAGGCCTCGTGTGTGTTGCAGCCCAACACCCTCCAAATTTGGCCCAAAACCCACCAAACTCTGCTCCATCGTCTCGGTCGTTCGATCACGATCGTGTGGGCGAAAACCGCACCTCATTTGGACTCTCCTAGCTCCCTCTATGCCTATTTATACCCCCTCCATTCGGATCTCTTCTTCCCCCGTCCGAAACCCTAGTTTTAAAAAAAAAACTGAATCTCCGCCGACGGACGTGTCCGCCCCCGGCCGGACAACGTCCGCCGATCCGCCTCAGCCAACCCCGCTGCGCCATGTGTCCCGGGCGGGCGCCCACATCGCCGCCGCCGCGCCG